>NW_003212367.1:0-1017 GCF_000006405.1 Perkinsus marinus ATCC 50983
CGAGTCTGAGTTTAACGATCAGTGAGTGCCTTTTGGTGGTTTTCCGTAACCAATTTGACGTAGATATACCAAGTATGGTTCGTCCATGTCCCATCCATTTTCGGAGTTTTTGCCTTGGCCCACCGGTCCGAAGTTGAAGAGTTTCATCGACCGCTGCAACGAGGAGCTCGACGGCCTCAAAGAAGTACCATTCACGACTCAATCTCGCAGAATCTTCAGCGGACCGCTTCGCCCTGTTAGGTTCTCGAGTCTGAAGGTGTTATCGTGAGACGCCCCGATCCTGCGTGCTGTGATTTCAACGTCCGCACCAAGACACCCGATTTTGAGAGCCCGAACCAATACTGCGCTGTCTGTCCTCGTGACGTCATTTGTACGATCGGCAATGAAATTTTAGAAGCCACTATGAGCAAGAGATCTCGGTGAGGGCTACATTTGTCTCCTGTCGCTCTATCCTCTGCATCATTTTCAGTTATTTCGAGTACCGCCCATACCGTAAACTCTGCCGTTACTACTTTGACAACGACCCCAAAATGAATTGGGTCTCGGCCCCTAAGCCGCTCATGGCAGACTCGTCTTACAATCCAGAGTTCTGGACTTGGAACGAAGAGCAGAGAAAGGTGATTCAACTCTGTTTTATCCGACTCCTGTGAAGTGGTACCACTCAGGCCAACATGCATGACTATCACTTTTGCTGTAACGAGAATGAGGTCCTCTTCGATGCCGCTGATACCCAGCTGATTGGAGATGTGATGCTCGTCCAGCACTCTATGACCACCAACTTGGCCGGCATTCGTTGGCTCAAGAGACAGTACCAGCCCAAAGGCATCACTGTGAGCGTGGCGGAGTATGGAGAGGAAAAGTTTTCTCATTTCAGGTCCGTACTCTACATTTTCCTTACGATTTATATCCGTCGCATATCGACTGTACATTTGTCAGTGTCAGGCCTGGACTAGTGAGCCACTCGAGTAACTCTCTCTTTGCCCGCATTAGTGTCCGTGGTAGGTTTTGACCAATCCT
>NW_003207496.1:0-1615 GCF_000006405.1 Perkinsus marinus ATCC 50983
GCGGTTTATTTATCACGCGCATGCAAATATCCCTTGAAGAGCACCCCTCCGCCCTGAAGACTAGCTACATCGAAGTCCCACTGTTGTTGCACTCCAAGAAACATTGAATGTTTAATCTACTAGAGTTCCTGCCGATGGAGCGTTGATCCTTGTATTGACACGAGCTCACTACCAGTTCTTCATCGAGAGCACCTATCCTCCATGACTCATGACCGAGTCCATCCTCATGCCTCGTGAGGATGGACTTGGTCGTGTTGCTTAGGAGCAATACGTTTGCGGCTCGCGGTAGGATGCAGTGAGGGGCAACAGCCTGTAGCTCCTGAAAGTTCGAATGAAAAGTAGAGATTGAATCTGTCGCGGCGTTTGCATCTGCTAATTTACGACCGTATCTTTAGCCGAATACTGACAAAGAAATTAAAAAGCTTACGCCGATGAGTCAAGAATCTTGACTGATTCACACTGACTGGCCGATTGCTCATGCGGTGGCTGATCAGCATCAAAGAGGCAAACGTCTTTGTAGTAGCGTGGGGCTCGAGCACAATCCTTCCCAGTTAATCACTGACAGTAGCAACTCAGGTGCAATACAAGACTCGAAGTTACTGAGTGAGAATGAAGATGATAACAGCGTTGTTATATGGATCAAAGAGTTTGACCGAGAATGGACAACCGAGTTGTCACAACTCGCAAGTTTGCCATGAACAATGCAGCACGCGAGTACATTTCCCGACGGACTGTATGTCAAGGACAGCCTCAACATAAAGACTTCCCTAAAAGCGAGAATCATAACGCTGTTTCTTAAATAATCACGCCCCTATACGGTGGAATAGGCTCGTAACAAGCTCGAGCAAGGCTGGTAACATTAGGGATGGCACGCCTTGAGGACAATATCCGGAGGGGTAGGATGTGACGGGTCATAACCATATATCCATGGACCATGGTGTATTGTCAAAGTATCACGGAATAGATCCAAGGTCATGGCCTTTCCTGTCATCCACCAATCCTCTTGACCAACTTGTGTGCGATTGTCCATAAGAGAGAGTAAAACATCCAACCCTTTTTCCTCTCTTTTCAATACCAAAATATTGAAGGGATAGTTCACTGTGTCCGCTACCGATTGGAATTCTTTCACGGGGATGGCATCATTGTAGACGACCATGTGCGTAGCATCAGAGCGGAGGGCCACACTTAAGCCCTTGCCGTGAGCAAATTGGCAAAAATGATGATTCACAGGCTGAAGACACGCGCCATAGGTTAAGCGTATCTCAGGCTCACCGTTCATCACAATCTCTGATTGGCCGTGGCTGCGGGGTAAGTACAACATACGGGTCAAGGTCTTGACGCCCAGACCCATGGAGGTAACGAATCCCTTCAATTGATAGGTATCCGGTAGCCTCAGACTCTGCTCATCTGGTGATCCACCCGGTGATGCTGTATACAATATCTGGCTATATCCGATAGATGCGATGGTATTGATCTTCGTTAGCCCATATATTTTGAAATCACCGAAGGTCGCATTGTACATCCACTTGTCCTCATACGGTCTGAACGCCATAATAAGCTTGGACGGAGCGTCCTTCTCAGCACAGTACATACCGCGAGGCCCCTTATAAGCCGC
>NW_003215283.1:0-2930 GCF_000006405.1 Perkinsus marinus ATCC 50983
GAACTAATCATGTTTTATTGAGCAGCTCTTTTATAGCGTACCGACAGTGACATATGTCACAATAGGACACAACTGGTGGCTCTCAATGCGATCGTCAGCGTATGTGACAGCTCGGGAGTATCATATCGACAGGGCATTTCCCATCAATAGAATGAAGAATAGGATATAGGAATGAGACGGATTGAGGAGCCTAGGCAGCAGACGAGTGGGGAGGCCTATTAAATGCAAGCTGCCCCCATTGAGAGGATCTTGCGCTGTCTACCTACTTTGTGAAGTCAACCTCAGCCATCTCAGCTAAGACAGCATTGAATGTGTCTGGTGGAGTTTATTTGAATTTGTCGACTTGCTAATGTCAATAATTACTCGGTGGTTATCTTCAAGTCTCAGTTGAATTTTCTTTCATTAACACTTTTGAAATATGTCTAACAATCTAGTTCTCAAACTCCGTACCAGAACCCAGACCATGCGAGTTAGGGTTGACTCCGAGAAACTGACCGATATGTACCAGATCAAAGACTATATTGAGCAGTCTTGGACTCAGTTGAAGGGCAAAGACTACCGTGTCTATTATGTAGATGAGTTCGGAGAGATGTGCCTCCTGAATGATCTGTCTTTGGGTGATGCTATTGCAACGGTACAAGAGCTCAATATGTCGGCTAAGAATATCCCTGTGTTGGATTTGTTCATCCAGGCTGAAGGGGAAGAGGTTCCGCTATCATCAAAAAGTCAGTCAGACGATGATGGTGAGATTGCTCGAGAAGTTGATGTTGCTAATACTCTAGCTCAAGTGTTGGACGATATGGACTACATGGACAGTCTCGATGTTGCTGAGCAGTTTGTTGAGGGTTTGGTAGCAGCTGATTCTGACTTGGATGCTATCTTGGATCAGCTACAGGCTGATGATGCTGAGAACTCGCGCAAGCCAGTTTCGTCTACTACTCCTGCTAAGAAGATTGGTGTTTCTGGGAAGAAGTCGTCGAAGGTGGCGCAGCAAGCACCTAAGGCCGTTGATAGAGAGACCGCCTCTATCGGCAAGACCAAAGCTAAGGAGGTTGCTCCTTCTGGAAAGAAGTCGTCGAAAATAGTGCAGCACACGCCTAAGGTTGCCCCTAGGACCACTCCTAGCAGCAGCAAGGTCGAAGTTAATGGTTATCAGCAAGTGAATGGTGAAGCTCCTAGACAGTTCCATGTTGAGAAACAGGTGTCTTCGCCTGAGGAGGCCTCTGATATGATGGTAGACTTGCTCACTAAAATGGGTTTTGTGGATAACAAGAAGGCGGCCGAGGATCTCGTTGGAGAACTCCTCAACTCCCCTGATGATCTTCAGAGAGTTGCTGATCACATCGACGACCTAATTGAAGGTAGAGAGCCACTTGCTACTGACAGCTTGGACGACACTGCCAAGAAGCTCATCGATATGTTGGACGACTCCGGTGTGGTTCAGGACAGAGTTGCCGCTGAGAATCTAGTCAATGTTTTGATGGATGCAGGGCAAGATGTCGATAAGGTCCTTAGCGACTTCGTGGACCGCACAACGACTGGTAAGCGGCAGCAGGTGGCGGTTCAGCAACAATAGAACTCATTGAGTATTTTCCCGAGTAGCAGCAGCTAACAGCTCAATTCACGACTGCGTGAGTTATTCCCTCGAGTTGTTTTTCATCACATCAAATACACTCATCTCGTTATTTTTACTTTCATGTGTTGAGAAAATGGTTTCTCCTTCAACTAGTTATGTGTTGAGTTGCCAGTAGGAGGCTCATTGAGCTAAGCTCAGTAGTGATTCAAAGATATGTTCAATAAGGCGTCTTATCTGAGGGATTTCATGGTTGGGTTTTAGGTAAGAGACTCCACTACTTCATTTTCTCACGTTAGGGCATGTCTTCCCTCCAAAACTTGTTTGCTGAATGATTTACTGTCGAGTCCTGAGTAGTGTACACTAGTGACTTGGCTTCACTCATGTACAGCTGTAACGCACTACGACTAGGCGAGAACCTCTGAAACATTGTTGACCATATCGGTGGTCTTGGAGTAGTAGATGAACACTGGTGCGAAAAACCTGTGACACCACATATCTTGGATGATCCTCTGTCAACAAGCATATTATTCTCATGCCTGGATGCGCGTTTATTGCACCGTGCCCAGGTGAGGCGCCAATGGAATCTGGTACCAACTGTAAACATTCACAACTGCGGGCTTTACTCCCAGCATTGTGTTTTGAAGTTGTTAAACTTGTCCTTTTACAAAACCTAATTTCGTAGATTGGACAGCGAAACAAAGCTGAAATTTGTCCTTGTATGAAATGAATCAATTCTTTACAAATCCTCATCGATGCATATAGGAAAAGGATTGATATTCAAATATTGTTTTACATCCACATTCAATGGAGGAGATCTCACAGGTAACAAAGCTTATCGTAATTACTCTCAGAATGTCTTCAACTTGGCACACAAGGCCCGAACACTTCTACTCCGTAAAACAGTCCATTTTAAAACACAAACCCACAAACTTTGAATGAAACGCCTAGGCTTCTCAAATGGAGTCTTGAAATATTGGCTTCAACTGAAATTAGCGCTCAAATGAGCAGCAACTCAATATTGTGCAACTATAATAATATTTATATCTTCAAACTGCTGATTAAATCAACCCAGTAGATCAATCTTATCAGCCTTGGGATCACGAGGGTGTTTAGGACCAGCCCAACCCCATCGAGGTTCTGCTGCCTGCAACTTCTTACCAGCCTTCTTCTGCTTCTGCTCATACTCCTTCACTTCCTCTTTCACACCTCTCATAGCAGCAGCATCATCCATAGCTTGTCTCTCCTCGGGAGTCGGCAACGGCTTGTCGTTGACGGGCTTAGAAGGACCGTGAATGAAGTGGAAGAGAATTCTATTCAAGTCCTGATCAGTAGCTTCCAGAGCAGCAACAAGCTT
>NW_003215283.1:3030-6917 GCF_000006405.1 Perkinsus marinus ATCC 50983
CCCTTACTGTAGGTCAGGATAAGGAGTAAGGACGTTAAGAACTTGGGTCTCCAATTGGTAGATAATGATCGTTCGAGAGTCTGTTCATTCCAATGCATGACCATCGGTTGGTCGCCATGAAGCAATCGGACGCTGACGTCGAAGGGACAATTTTGAATTCACTGCTGGTAAATCATTGCTATCAACTTCAGCGTGGTACTCCTCTAACATGCCAATTGTGACGTTCATTAAACGGTATGATGGAAAGCTGCGCTGAAGGTGAGGTACACGAGTGGCAACTATCAAACGGTTTGTGGGATAATAGATTAGAGAGTCCAAATGTTAAAAAAGGTATACCACATCATCATCATCATCATCATCAAAGGCGAACTCCTGAGTGAGGGAATGCACAATCGAATGGATGTAGTGTGATACATAGATGGCCTTGGGATCAGGTGCTCTAAAGGGGACCTCCTGGCTCCGAAGTTAATAATAAGATTTTAACGGATTTTAGCGTTCCTACGATCAGCTCAGTCATTGTCGTGTCACAACAATCATTGGCTGCTAATCGGTATGAGTTGGCTCTCCAACCATTACTATTCATCGTTGAGTTGCGATTCTGGAGCGGCTTGCATACTCATCAGTGTTACATCATCACCGTAGCTAACTCCCCATTTTATACAACTCAAGACCAGGTGCTGTGCAGCTTCAACTGACAATGAGAGACCTCAACTTCCACCTCCTGTCAAAAGCGAACCACTGCGGAACTCTCTCTGATATGGCGGTGAGGACAAAGACAAATGACCGATCATAAACATATTGCTCTGGTTTTTTCTCGGAAAAAATATTTAAGAATCGTACTTCATCCACCTTATCATACTCCACAAATATTATAGTAGACCATTATCAATAATCGGATTACACACCGACCAGTGGTCGGCGACCACTGATGGTATGAAAAAATGACATATTTTGAATGAGTGATGTCCATGCGGAAGGGATCTCATACCTTCACGCTGGAGACTTCGCCAGAGTCACAAATTTGCCCTTTACTTTTGCTTCAACCGTATTCTCTTTACCATGGTAGAGAAAGCGCTCGAGGTCATGATTAATCAGCAAGTTCGGACACTTCTCTGCTGCTCCTTCCAAGAATGCATTGTAGCGCGGCATACTGGATTGAGATATGGTATATTCATCGTTACCAGAGTCAAGGTGTAGGGGCAGTGACTTGACTCCGAGCGGAGCCTGTGTGCATGTGATTCGCAGGGTGACCTCGTATGGCAAGGACGGATCATCTTTAAAAGTTGCTGCCGCAGTTGCAGAGTCAGGCAGTTGCTTGAAGTACCTGCCGTTGGGTGGAGGATACTTAGCATCAGACTGGGTACCCAGCAAAGCGAAGATACCAATATAGGGTAGGATCAGGACCATGACGATTTGCTTTATTGAAAGGGACGGGATATGAGGTTGATGGGAGTCGCTCCACCAACGCAAAAGGGAAGATAAGACTAACAGAGAAAAAGTTCTCTCGGGATTACAAAATACTCTCTATTCATGAAATTCGGCCCGTCCTTAGTCATGTTGTATTATCTTCTTGATCAAGCCAATCGCCAGTGGTGAAAAACCAACACTGACATTGGCGCTAGATGATGAGTCAGTCCTCAGAAGATGTTTACAACTGGAAGTCCAATCACATCCTGATGGTACCGTAGGGAATCCCACGGTCTCGCTTATGACCAAACTGTCCCAGAAGTCTCTCTCATTACGGAGTCCTTCTGCTCTACCAAAATCGATCAACTCACGTACTTCACGTAAAACGCTACGAATGAACAAGATCCCGCACACGCTTGTGCGGCCTAGACCTCCCACGCGCCGTTCACAAGTAGGCCAAATATAGGGTAAAAAGAAGTCAAGGTTGGGTCACCGTTGGAAGCGACTGCCCAGATCGTTGTAGCGGTACCTCCACGCGCGACAGGCTCCCCTTAGTCGGCGACAACTCACCTCCCACAATAACACCTCGGGGGCAAACAGATTGCGTCACTTTTTATTCCGGGGCCTGTCACTATTATTTCACTCTTCTTCAACTCTGGCTCCAGTGATCCTCTAACTATTTACACTTAACCAGGGGAACTTTGATAGAGTTGGTCGACTAGGTGGTGTGGAGAGGACCGAAGACTTGCAGGGCTCCCCCCTGAAGCTTCGGTCACGGGACAGGTGCCCGACTACATGGTGTCGTATCAACGACTCACGTCTCACACGGGTCTGTCCCGTCACCCAAATCTCTCCACTATCCACCAAACTCTTAGCTTTACCAGAAACTTCGATGACACAATCGATTCATGTTTTTTTCTTTTGTCCCCTCCTCTCGCAGCGAGAGTCTCGCTGTAGTCCTCATGACTTATTGACTATTTTTTTTCTTCTGTTGTGTGACACAACTTGTGTCCCTCGTGCAGCGCATCAAGGCTCCTTTGGCGTAGCCCTGCCACTGGCAGGCTGCCAGGCTCTACTCGATTGACTCGAACCGCCTGCACACTTCACTGTGCTATCCTCGCATCCCGAATCTACCAGAATTGTGGCCCCACTATGCTATAGCTATGTCAGCTGCAGGATTTATACCTGTTAGGACTTTAACTGCCTCGTCCGGTAGAACTCCTGCCTTTCCCGGAGGCTTGGATCTATGCGCCAAACGATTTTGGCATCCTTTAACTCCTCTCTCAACGATGCTCATCTCTTCTAGGGTGAAACTTACTCATGAACGCACCTCCATAGTCGTCTTTATCGCGCTAACATACTCCCGCAATGTTTCTGGAGAGATATTGGCTCGGTCAACGAGGATCCCGACCATACCTAGGATTTTATCCACCGTAGGCACGTTATTGCCTGCAATCCTACCGTTAAGTTTCTCAAAATGGCTCACCACCGAGCGGTAGCTCCTCTCCGTACTCTCTCGTGTGGAGTCTGCTAGTAGTGCTGCTCTCCTTGCTTTTCTTTCTGATTCCTTTCGGTAAAGGAAAGGGTAAAGGTTTTGGCAAAGGAAATGGTTGGTATGAATGGCGACCATGGGGTAAAGGACATTGGTATAGTAAAGGAGGAAAAGGGAAAGGGAAAGGAAAAGGAAAAGGAAAAGGTAAAGGTAAAAGAAGTCGTGATGAGGACAGTGATGACTCACCAAATAAACGGATGAAGGTAGGTAGTGAGTGGAAGGATGAATGTGATGTGGGACATCCTTCGAAATATGTTATCGTAGGTGACATCACAGTGATAGCAGTTCTTGATACTGGTTGCTCGAGAACATTGTCGTCGTTGAAGGTCGCTGAAGCGATTGGTAATGACGTTAATGAAGTACGAAATAATGATAGAGTGACATCAATAGCTGGTGCAGTTCCTATATATGGTAGTTGTTCATTGGTTGTAAACAAAGATGTTGAGTTGAATAGTCTTGTGGTGAATAGTAGAGATGGGATTATACAAATGAATCACAAGCCTATTGATATACTGTTAGGAATGGATTATTGTGATACAGTTGGATCCTTGAAGTATGTACGGAATTGTAATGAAGTACAAGGGAGTGATGCTTGTGTGATAGTAGGAGAAAAAGATGCAGTTATAGAAGAGAGTGACTTCACAGCTACAAGACATGAAGGAGAATGGAGTATTCGATGGAAATGGGTTGATGGTGAACCATCTGAAAAAGTCATTCGTGTACCCTTCTATAGACAACAACTACAAGGATTAGATAAACAACAGACTCGCATATTCAAAGATGAGATAGAATTATGGATAAAACAGAAATATATTAAACCATGTAAACCAGATTTTCCTCGAGCAACTTATACAATAATGCCACAAATTCAATTACACAAAGTAACAACTCCAATACGTCCAGTATTGAACTTGAAACAACTCAACAT
>NW_003215283.1:7017-10844 GCF_000006405.1 Perkinsus marinus ATCC 50983
AATTTTCATACGATTTTTCAGCACGATAAACTTACCGGTATTACAGCCACTGTACACACAAAAATTCGAGGACACCTATATGAGTGTATAATATACAAACAGTTCAGCTTACATCTTCTTCGTTGCCCAAAGGTCACCCCACCAGTCGAACCATTGCCTATCCTCATCTTCCGGATCACTCATAGCGGCCTTCTGTAAAGTAATCTTCACTTCACCATCGTCCACCTCCCAAGACGACTTCCCAGGCACAACCTTGCCGCTCAACTCACCTAACACGATGAATCGTCACATTCGTCACGCGCCACGAAATTCCAATCCTTACCATCGAGACCCTCAGCTGAGCCCTTGATACGAACCGTGAGATGATTCGGTCGGATGGTGACCCGAACATCATCCTCACGCACGTCGTCATCAATCTCCATCGCCACCGTCACCTAAAATCATTTTCACCTCAGTTCATGACCACGGCCGATCCTCTACTTTGTTTTTCATCTGGCGAAATCGATAGTTGTCTCTGTAAGTGTTGCTATCCAGTGCATTAATATCCTCAGACCTCTTCACCATAGGAGCCACTGCTCTGTCCGACTCCTTATGTTCTTCATCATTATTATCATCATCATCACTATCGTCCACGGCTTCTAGATCGTAATAACCTGATTCAAGTGAACACCAATGTAGACAAACTTCCTATAATAACAACAATAATAACAACAATAACAACAATAATAACAATAACAACAATAACAACAATAATAACAACAATAACAACAATAACAACAATAACAACAATAATAACAATAACAACAATAACAACAACAATAACAACAATAACAACAATGATAACAACAATAATAACAACAATAACAACAATAATAACAATAACAACAATAACAACAATGATAACAACAATAATAACAACAATAACAACAATAATAACAATAACAACAATAACAACAATAATAACAACAATAACAACAATAACAACAATAATAACAATAACAACAATAACAACAACAATAACAACAACAATAACAACAATAACAACAATAATAACAATAACAACAATAATAACAATAGCAACAATAACAACAATAACAACAATAACAACAACGGACGAGTTGTACGAATATAAATAGAAATGGAAGTGGCTTCAAATATGAATATCAAAGTCCGCATGGAACCCTCGATGGTGATACGACCAATGAAAACTGTCACCGGCACATCGCTATTATACAGTTCGTCCCTGTATCACACCAACTCTGTCTTCTCATTGAATCTAGTATTCACACATCCGCGATTTTCACTCCCCATTTAAATTAAAGGGGACGTGCAAATCGCGCAATTTTACCCGTGATATAAAAAAATATTTCACGACTACTGCATATCACCGCGAATATCGCGTTTTTCACCGTGTTTTACGCCGCCACTTCACATAAAACGGGTTGTGAAACTCCATCGACTTAATCGTCACCTTCTGGTAGATCGGCCAACGGGTCCGCTGCCTTTTCCAACGCCTCCTTCGCCTCTTCCTCAAGACGAGCCTTCACCTTATGCGCTGTCTGAATCCACTCCGCACTGGGACGAATATCTGCTATTTCAAAATCCTCCCTGAAAAGAAAAATGGTAAACAAAAATCGCTTCGCTCCGCCTACCTCCACCAGTGATCGCCATCGCTAAACACTCTGCTGATGAAAACGTCACCTCGGATGGACTGTCGAGGACAACCACAAATCGCCGCAATGCCACCAGCACGACTGAAGTGAAGGTGCAGATGAGGTTGCGTTTGAGCATATGATATTACCAACTATCAGTGGGGGAAAATACGCGTATGGTCAACTACATGTGTCGGCGAAAATACTGAAATTCTGAGGAAATTTTGGAAAATTCTCGTTGGTTTCCGAATACAAACTCCCATAATTATTGAGGAAACTCCTGAGCTCAGCTGAGTGACACCAACATCTATTCCTCCAACACTGGAGTTTCACCCGTTCTACGTGAAGTTGCGTAAAACTCGATACTCGCGGTGGTATGCAGTAGTCGTGAAATATATTTTTCTTTAGTGTTTCTCATATCACTGATGATCTCACCCGTTTTCCTTCAACCCAACTTCGCCAGCATTATCATCCACATACATCTGCACCCCAATATGATCACTTTCAGCAGCTGCGAATGCCAGAGGGATTATACGCAGTTTCGGAACAGTCTAAAACCATAGAACAGTGTCAGGGGAAAAATATGCACATGGTCAACTACATGTAAAATTTTTGAGGAAATTGCGGAAAATTCGTATTGGTTGCCCTACATTTCTACCCGATTTCGTATATAAACTCCTATAATCAGCGAGGAAACTCCTTCGAGTTCAGTTGAGGAAAGCGAACATATATTCCAACGACACCGTCGTAGACAGCGGAAATTCTTGATTTTGGAATTTGTCATATGAGCCCACACGGGGGTTACTAGTGCGGCCAAGCAACTGCAGACTGTCATAGCATTGAAATTTCACCCGTTTCACGTGAAGTGGCGCAATACTCCATGTGAAAAACACGATATCGGCGATATGAAGTGAATGTAAAAACACACTTCGTGAACCACGCCAAGTACAAATCACATCCTTTCATGTGTTTTACGCGTTATTCGCTGCTCACATACGTTTTCCGCGAAGTGAATTGTGAAATAAGATTTTCACTACTGTTTTTCATATTACTAGGGTGAAACTCCAATACTATCTACACAGTGCGTGCATATGTGTGTTATTTTCAGGAGATTAATGAGAATCAATCTGATTGGAGTTCCACCCATTTTATGTGAAGTGGCGTAGCACCATGTGAAAAACGCGATATTCGCGGTGATATGCAATAGTCGTGAAATATATTTTGCACTACTGTTTTTCGTATCACTAGGGTGAAGCTCCAATATAACAAGGCCTATGAACATGTGTTGTTATCAAGGTACCCATCTGGGGCTGCGATAGCGACAACCTGTTCACTATAATGCGTCCTCCAAAATAACACACATTTACATATCAAATTCACACGGACTGTTTATATATCAGAGTTTCGCCATAGTGATATGAAAAACACCAGAGAATAACATATTTCGCGACTTACGCATAGCGCCGCAAATATCGCGTTTTTCACCAAGTTTTACGCGTTAAACTCCATTAAATTAAGATTTCAGCGATTAACATTCCAATACCACTCCGATCAAAACTTCTCTTCTCACCTTAACCGCTGTTTCCATCAACTCGTTAGTATCAATCTTAGCCTCACCACAGAGATGGGCCATGAGGGCATCCCTAACATCGCACAAGTCAACCAGGAACCGACATTTCACACAATGGAGTTTCACCCTTGAAGTGGTGTAATACTCTGTGAAAAACGCGATATTCGCGGTGATATGCAGTAGTCGTGGGATATGTTTATCACTACTGTTCTACATATCACTAGGGTGAAACTCCAGTAAAATTTACGATACGAAATGTAATTGTTCATATTTTTTTCAATTTCAGCGGGCGAGTGAATGTGAGTAAATACATATCACCACGAATATCGCGTTATTTACCAAGATTTACGTCACTCCGCGTAAAACGGGTGAAATTCTAATAATTTCCAAAAATGTTCTCAGAATTCTCATATCATCAACAACACGTGTAGTTGACCATGTGCATATTTTTCCACACCGTTAAATATATTGGGCTCAGCTGAAGTCGCTGAAGAACTAGTAGTGCAGCACATGTAGTTGACAATGTGCATATTCCTCCCCCCTACCCCTCCACACTCACTTGTCGATCACAACATCCGTGTGTTTCTGATGGAATTTCTCCTTAA
>NW_003215283.1:10944-13438 GCF_000006405.1 Perkinsus marinus ATCC 50983
TGGAGTTTCACAACTCGTTTTACGTGAAGTGGCGTCGTAAAACTCGGTGAAAAACGCGATATTCGCGGTGATATGCAGTAGTCGTGAAATATTTTTCCACTAGTGTTTTTCATATCACTAGGGTGGTGAAACTCCAATGTTATTCCTACATAAAATCATGTAATGAAGATACTGGCATATATCAACTCTTTAATATTCGACATTGTATTGGAATTTGACCCTAGTGATATGAAAAACACGTCGCGTTTTTCACACACAGCATTACGCTACTCTACGTAAAACAGGTTGTGAAACTCCGTTAAATTAGTGACGACCCTGGTTCGCTCAATCTAGTGTTTCGGAACTTACGAAAGAGAAATCACTTGGTCGACTTCCAGACATGTACACTCCGGGGCAACCAGAAATATGAAACTACGAAAATTGTCAACAACAGCAACAACAACAACAACAACAGCAACAACAACAACAACAACAACAACAACAACAACAACAATAACAATAACAATAACAACAACAATAATAACAACAACAATAATAACAACAATAACAACAACAATAACAACAATGACAACAACAGCAACAGCAGGAGCAACAACAACACCAATAACAACAACAACAGCAGCGGCAGCAGCAGCAGCAACAACAACAACAACAGCAACAACAGCACTGAAACACAACAATCGTTAATAATAACAATTATAAGAGGGAGGCTTACGAAGGCCCATGAGGATAACGACTCCGTTTTTTTTCTACTCAAAAAAAGCGAAATTATTTCAATGGTAACAGAGTTCATAGTTACAGCAACAGAATATCATGGATGAAAAGACGTCGGATTTGATCTTACCAAGAAAAAGAGCTTCGCTCCGCTGACAAAAGAATTGATACAATGAAGTTTCACCCGTTTTACGTGAAGTAGCGTGAAACTCTGTGGAAAACCCCAATATTCGCGTTATACACTAGTTGTGAAGTGAGTTTTTCATATCACTAGGGTGAAACTCCAATAGTGATTGTGTCGAATCGACGTCATGAACTCAAACAGCTGCTGCTGCAGTTGCTGTGGTTCTTCGATCGTTTTCATCATCATCATTATCATCAGCTTCGTCATCCTCATCCTCCTCCTCGGGGTCTTCGGGGTCCAGCGAGGCTCGACACAGTGGGCATGACATTTTCCCCACCTGAAACCATCCCTACTAGAAAAATATCAATGGAGTTTCACGCGAAGTGAACAAAGAAATGGCTTCATTTCACGTTCTTTACGCGTTACTCACAGCAAACGCGTTTTTCGCGAAGTGAAATGTGTTTTTCACTAGTGTTATTCATACGAAAATTCCCCAAGGTGAAATTCTATTCAAAATTTGAGTGTTACTTCATCAAAGGAGTCTCACCCTAGTGATATGAAAAACACTAGTGAAAAACATACTTTACGACTACTGCATATCACCGCGAATATCGCGTTTTACGCCACTTCGCGTAAAACGGGCTCTTGTGAAACTCCAAAGAGCAACAAGTTTCCATCGACACCAGCAAGCAACCCCAAACTTCATATCAAATCGATCGATATCAAAATTCAACTCAGAAAAATGATTCCCCTACAGCAGTCGGAATCCAAAGAACCTGTTTCGCTGTCTACGACGGTGTCGTTGGAATATATGTTCGCTTTCCTCAACTGATCTCGAAGGAGTTTCATCGCTGATTATAGGAGTTTATATACGAACTCGGGTAGAAATCAAACATATATTCCCACACTGTTCTGCGTTTGTTGAATCCTGCTGCACGTTACATCAAAAACATCATATTTTATTTCGAGCAACTGTGCTGGATTCAGCGGACACATGTAATGAGAAGTGAGAATGTTGTAGTCCCTTGAAGACACAAAAGTTTGTCCTCCATAGTTGTCTTATAATTGTGATGTAGCTGTGTATCTAGCTAGTATGCTGATCTGCTACGATTGAATTTACATAGATCTTCAAGCTGTTATTAAACTTACGTTCTACGTGAGATCAGATGGTGTTTCGTCAACTCGAAGGCTCTTGGAAAACCACCGTCACACACAGCGTATATATTATACATACGTATGTAGACTCGATCGAACCCGATATACCTTCGCCCAGTTGATCAGACATTCGTGATGGAAATAATGCTGGCATGGGGTTTCCCGTATAATTTCAACACCACTAGTCGTTGATGGAGTTCCACTGAACCTAAACAACGTGACAAGGAATTGACCCCGCGACCACAGGGTATTGAACGTAGTATGATACCACTACACCAAATTGACTGCATTACTCGGTCAAACAGACACTGCACTCCTCTGCGACTTTCGAAGCCTCTCCGACGGGTACAATACGTAAAGCCGATATCACCTGATATAACACTAAACACACACGTACGATGGAGTTCCACCCGTGATATAAAAACACTAGTAAAAAACATATTCCTAAATTCTCGCCGCAGCAAATGATCATGTCACCGTTTGCGAGAAACATATACGCCT
>NW_003215283.1:13538-15267 GCF_000006405.1 Perkinsus marinus ATCC 50983
TTTCCTATACAGTGTTGGAGTAGGAATACATGTAATCGCTTTCCTCAGCTAAGCTCTGAAGAGTTTCCTCACTAACTATAGGAGCTCATATACGAACTAGCTAAGAAGTGTGAAAACATAATGAACTAGAAAATTTCCCAAAATTTTCTCAAAATTTTCTTATTGTCACCAACAAATGTAAGTGACCATATGAATTCTATCCCAGTCTTATACCGTACGGCGAAATATTCACATCGTCAACTACATGTGTTGAGGTGACAATATAAAAAATTTCGGGAAATTCTGGTCGGTCTTTCAAAATTTGTGGGTAAACTCATATAATGTAGCTCTGGAAAACTCCACAACTCAGCAGCTGCGGAAAGCAAAAATATATTCCTCCAACACTCCTATGAAAATTTTGGGAAAATTCCTATTGGTTTCTGTACACTTCTACCCAAATTCATATACAAACTCCTTTTATTAGTGAGGAAACCAAACATATATTCCTACTCCAACACTCATGTGAGAATTTTCCGAAAATTCCTATTGATTTCTGTACACTTCTACCCGAACTCATATACGAACTTCTATAATTAGTGAGGAAATCAAACATATATACTAATTTCAGGTGAGTAATTACTATAATAGTTATATACTATAATATATAGTTATATATTTAATTAGTGAGGAAATCAAATATAAATTCCCCCAAAACAAAGAAGTATATCCATCCTATAAGTGCTCCCCTCCCCCTACTACCAGCGAGTATTATCAACGTGAGCGCCAGCAAACTACAGAACAATAGGAAAACACAGCGAGTGTAGTCGTTTATACGATGCTGCAAATTACGCCGTACCGCACGTCGGTGAGATCGTCTACGACGCGCTGAGAGAAAACACACCAGTGTTAGCCACTAATATATACATGCATTATACGATATTGGAGTTTCACAACAACCCGTTTTACGTGAAGTGGCGGCGTAAAACTCCGTGAAAAACTCGGCAATATTCGCGGCGATATGCAGTAGTCGTGAAATGAGTTTTCCATATCACTACGGTGAAACTCCATTGATATATAAATACAAAGTGGTGTTAAAAAGAGAACCCATCATTAGTAATTTCCCGACGAGTGACAGCTCTGAAGCAGCAGCAGCAGAACCACTTGAAAGATCTCACCGAGCTCTCTGCAATGGTATACGAACGGTAGTATAATCAACAACATTTATATTGATATTAGTGGAGTTTCACAACCCGTTTTGCACGTAATACTCGGTGAAAAACTCGGCGATATTCGCGGCCTGTAGTAGTCGTGAAATATGTTTTTCACATCACTAGGGTGGTGAAACTCCATTGTACATGTGGCATTGGATAGATCTCTCATGAGTTTTAATAAGACCAAGCACAGGATCGATTTTAGATTCTGAGCGCATTCTCGAAACTGACTTCTTCATTGTAATCTAATTCACTTCACATCGCGTTTTACACAGAGTATTACAAACCGGTGAAACTCCAGCGTAATAATACTACCACTAGTTTGTGTATCACGATGATCACCGCGACCAGCTTCCAAGTCCTCTTGCAAGGACATCCCCCCAGGAGGTCCACTCGTTGTGGGCACTCCTACTGATGATGATAATGAATCTCCACATACAGTACCATCCATCTCATTCACGGTAGTTGACGTTGACATGGTATGACCAACTGCTAATAAAAATACTACATATTTCCTAAAATACATAAAAAATATACAT
>NW_003215283.1:15367-20038 GCF_000006405.1 Perkinsus marinus ATCC 50983
ATCGCCGAGTTTTTCACCGAGTTTTACGACGCCACTTCACGTAAAAGGGCAATGAAACTCCAATGCACTAATACCACACCTTCCCCATAACGCAGATCCACTTGA
Source organism: Perkinsus marinus ATCC 50983 (assembly GCF_000006405.1). Classification (NCBI taxonomy): domain Eukaryota; phylum Perkinsozoa; order Perkinsida; family Perkinsidae; genus Perkinsus; species Perkinsus marinus. Next base: position 15,473 of record NW_003215283.1, read on the forward strand.
AAGATAAGAAACTCGCTGTTCGATATACTATCAATCTTACTACATTTCCTATTCCCTCAAGGCCCAATCCGGCGGTGCCGCCGCTGCTGCTGTTCCCTCGATCGGCTCAGTACTACTCATAACACTCATTGCAACACCCCCACCAGGCGTCCTTATACGCCAGTTCACTCCATCTCCGACAGGTCTACTATACTTAGTATGTAAGGGTAACCACCACAGCCACGGATTAGCACCCATAACCTACACAAACAGAAATCCAAGTCGCGTCTACTACAGAGTTGTTCTCCTTCTAGGAGAAGGAGGAGGAATATATGTTTGCTTTCCTCACCTCAGCTCGGAAGTTTCCAAAGCTACATTATAAATTCGACTACAAGTATACGGAAAAAAATGTGTGAATTTTCCAATTTTTTCTCAGAATTCTCACATTGTCATCACGCAGAATACAACAGCATGAGAGTTTCACCCTAGTGATATGAAAAACACTGGTGGGAAAGGTATTTCACATTTCACTTCGCGAAGATGAGGTGATTTATCCGCCGTAATTCACTTCCTATCGCGTTTTTCACATGGAGTATTACGCCACTTCACATAAAAAGGTTAAAACTCCATTATTTTCCCTAAGAAAATCAACCCAGCGATAAAAATCAAGTCCGCTGTACACTAAAGTGAAGTACCGCGTTATAATCCCTCCTCCCATGTTACTACCTGCTCTACATTGGATCGTTCACCAACATCATATTTAGATTTCACCATCGGCTCCCTTTCGAAGTTCTCAATAGTAGTGAAGTTATCCCGTACCAATCCCAGATGGAACTTGACGAAGCTTAACAATGAAATCGCCAATAGTATAGACACCACATAAGATAGCAAACCGGAGAGGTTGCGAAGGTTCAACAGTATAGAACCACTGCCGTGGTTAAGGCGATCGTCAAGTACAGCAACGACTCGGGGAAAACCAAACAGGAGGACCAAAGCCAGACAGATGTAAACATAAACCAACAACTGGAGGAAGAACTTCCTATTGTAAAAGCCGACACAGTTGTTGAGCCAAGGACAGTGATGGTCCATGTTTAGATTGCAACGGTTACACGCAGAACAGTGGTGACACCTCTCAGGTTTCCACACGTGACACATTTTGCAATACCGTCTTCTCTTCACATCATCACCAATGTGAAACCCCCAATATTGTGGAACTCCTCCCGGGTCCGTAGCACAGCTTTGATAGAATGCCAAGAGCATCAGCACTACAAACGCATTGAAAACAGTAAGCAACACGTGCGACAGGCGACTGCCCAGTGCTGGCCACCACAGACCAAATACGAACCCGCAGTAAATCGAAGTGATAGTCGCGAGTACTGCTATGACGAATTTCAAGTGTGGTGATTGTTTTGGTGGTCGGCCTTCAATAGCTTGGGGAATCCTCGGCGACCGAGTTCTACTTGGGCTACTGTCGTCTCCAGGGTTTGCCGTCACTGGAGTATGCAATGAGTTTGATAACATAGAAAACAATACTGCAGTGATTATTCTACCGCGCGACACAAAACTATCACCGCCGTTGTTGATAGCTACGGGGAGTCTATGTGAAGTTAATGTAAGACAGATCGCCATTTCTCGATCCCAGGGCAGTTTGAAAAAATACGTGAAAAATACCCCTCCCAGGGATCGAACCCGGGATCGTTACTCATCCCGTCGGTCCCACGAGTCGTGATCATAACGCCCCCCCACTACGGAACAAAACCTCCCATGTGGAACACATAGATGACACTAAGTAAATTGTAGTGAGCATTTAGCTCCGGGCAATATCGGCACTGTAGGATCATCTTTTTGGACTAGCTCAACTTCGCAGAGATCTCCGATACTCAGTGGGCCGACGCCAGCGGGCGTCCCGGTGAATATCTGAGAAAATGATCGACAAATGAAGAAGCAAAATTGGTGATAGAGAAATTACCACACAACCAACGATGAGTTCTAAGGTACTACTGGCAGTTACTACTATTCTGCCTCTACATAGAATCACGAATCGGTAGGGCGTCGCAAATCATAATGTTGTTGTCGCTGTAGTATGACACATGTACGGATCGAAAACTGTAGAATAAGTATAAACGGCGTGTGAATGTTTATCGAAATAAGACTCAACCGAGAGTATAAAATGTATGGTACCACCACATGGAATGCATTTCCAAGATAACTCCCAAAGTTCAACGATACGAGAGCTCACCAAATCCCCAGCAGCGATCTCGTTCCTCTGAGCAATGTATCGAATGATGTCGGCGACCGGCCATATCATCTTATCAAGGGTTGATTCCTGTCTCACTTCGCCGTTCACCCTGAGAGCTTGTCGACCTCCCTACAGTGAAATTCACATGCTCACTTGAGACGAAGCAACGCCGTCTCCCATGGTAGAGAGTCTCGCAGAGGATACACTGCACTGATGGGAGCTGAGTTATCGAAAGACTTTGATTCTTCCCACGGCCTTCGCATAGATTTCGCCTAAAGTGCCAGGGATAATTCCAGCTTTACCAAGAATTGTTATCAAGCGGGATAGCTAGTGTCTTTGGAACTCAACTTTGACTCGCAGTTTCAGGAGCATTGAGTAACCCAAATAGAAGGAGGCCCTTACCTTAGCCTGTATATCTCTCTTAGTAAGGTCAACACCAAGAGCATAACCAAAGACACATTCTTGTATCAGCTGATTGTCATCATCATCTTGACAGAGGGTCATCTCGTTGGAAGCACCAGGGCCGAGACATACGACCAACTCCCCTTCGTGATGGACGAGACCTGTTGGACCTGGAAAAGAGGAGGAGAAGGAGGAGGCACTCATTTTGGGGCAGCTATGCCACCCCAAGATATGCCCTAGGAGAACCAATTCCCCTGGGTGGGACAGCTATGCCACCCCAAGATATGCCCTAGGAGAACCAATTCCTCTGGGTGGGGCAGCTATGCCACCCCAAGATATGCCCTAGGAGAACCAATTCCTCTGGGTGGGGCAGCTATGCCACCCCAAGATATGCCCTAGGAGCACCAATTCCTCTGGGTGGGGCAGCTATGCCACACCAAGATATGCCCTAGGAGAACCAATTCCCCTGGGTGGGGCAGCTATGCCACCTCAAGATATGCCCTAGCAAAGGTCATTTCTCTCGGTGGGACGACTATGCCATCCCAAATACGCCCTGATAAAGTCAATTCCCTCGGGTGGGCAACTATTGCACTGCAAGATATGCTCTAGTTGAGCCAATTTCTCGACGTGGGGCAACTATGCCGCCCCAAGATATGCCCTTGTGAAGTCAATTTCTCTCGGTGGGGCAGCTATGCCACCCCAAGATATGCCCTAGTGAAGTCAATTTCTCGACGTGGGGCAGCTATGCCACCCCCAAAGCTCGTCAATCTTCCCACCACAAGACATGCCCCCTACCTCTAGGATAGGGAAGCTTCAATACAGCCTGCCCATCTCCAGGAGGAGGCGTCACTGCATCGCTAGGCTTCATGAAGTAAAATGGGGGCTCTCTAGTAGGATCAGCGCTCATCTAAATAAAGATAATAGGAGCAACCCCAATGATACTTCAAATGTGACCAGGGAGCTTAAGATTGACGTAGACAACCGAATTCTGATTGCAACGCAGTGCTCGCCGAGATGAACTAGTGTCGTCGCTCCCATTGGTGGTTCATTTCAGCGCGCTTACGATACAATGCACATCAGAGGGAGCGCAGCTGATGAAGTATAGTCGAGCGTGGTGACAGAAACCAACCTCAATGGCATGCTCGGCATAGTTACGGCCAATGCAATAAACCCTTCTGACTGGATAGCCAGCAGTCGATCCTGTGATAGGTATGAGGCGAAGAGGAGCCTCAAAAACAGGCTTCATAAACTTCTCTGAGTTGGAGCACAAACGTGTCCCACTCAAGCAAAGCTATTCTTCAGCATCCCCATCTCGCAGGTGTCTCTTCCCAATCAAATAACCCCTCCCGGCAATCTGCCTATTCTTCTCTCACAGTTTTCTTGAGACATACGTTTACTATCAACACAAGAGAATACTGAGGTCAGTCAACAAGCGCAGTAAAGGGGCTATCAAGTGCCCATGGCATGATATGCAAGAAGAGTTTTCACATTAGTTTTACCGCTCCTCACTCATCCAAGACTCAGTACGAAAAGCCATCTACGAGAACCGAGAGAAGAAGTTGCTCACCGGGGGTCCAGCGAGAGGAGAACTTGAAGTAAAGAGTCTAGATAGTTGTCCGCTCCTCTTAGCGTTTGTCAGCCTCTCGCCCTGACCGAAATCCTCCTTGGCCTCATCACGGCTGAGACTAACATCGATTTTCAATGGCGTCCGCGCGTTGCGAGTTGACGACGAACCCATCGTGACTGACGGTCTTCGAAGAAAAATTTTTTCAACGTCACAGAGGAATTGTTGCTGCGGTCCTAATATCGACCCCGGCCGGCAAATTCTATTCCAACCAATCCAAGCCCTGGCCGGAAACCATAATGTTTCATCGCATAAATACAATAAGACACCCAGTTCTACCAAGACCAGCTTTACATGCACAGCAATAGCGTTGGGCGCATTT
>NW_003215283.1:20138-23307 GCF_000006405.1 Perkinsus marinus ATCC 50983
TCCTCGACAAGGTCAAGTAGGTACATAAGTACGCCGCGTATTCATGTACCTACTTGACCACGGATACAGTCTGTACACCGTTATTGATGCTCGACCAGTCTGTGCGGCAGAGAGCGTCACCTTTTTGTACATGCGTACAGACTTTCTCCTTGTGCTTCCGTTACGCAACGCAAGTTGCGTACAAGTGTGAGCATAGGATACATTCCGTACTATTGATCTTGAGCATCGAGCGATACTAGCTCCTAACTCAGGAGTCCTAACTTAGGGACTTAGGAGTCCTCAGTCCGTAGCCATCTTGGCTCAAGGTCTCAGTGTACGTTTGGGTCGCATCTCTCCAGCTAATGTCGGGTCGTGTTGACACAAGGGAACGACAGGAGGCACCGGACATCAACACCATCTTGTACAACCTATGTCGTACAGACATAGGATAGAGTCACATTTATCACCAACAATTGAGTGGTACGAATGTGGAATTTCTCCCAACGCAATCCATCATATCAGCCACGAGCAGTGCTCGTCGAGCACAATTCTGCCCTCGTCCCCCCCATCGTAGGCGTTCCTCGGTGCTTTTTCTGTCTACTAACCAGTAATACTAATAACCAGTACACTGTTCTACTCAAGTACTAGAGCAGAACGGGATAGATAGGAAAATTTAAATATATACAGATCAGTTAATAGCAATACATTAGCTAAGGGACAAGGCTATGTGACTATTACTAATGATTGTGTTTTGGCACAGGGCATCAGACTGATGCCATCAGCACAATAGAAGCAGTCTGCGAGGACGAGAAAGGACAGTGTACTCCAGCCTCTCGTACTGGAATCTGCTAAGCTGTTGTCCTTCAGGTGTTCCCGCTGGAGCGCTCAATGAAGTTGTTGTCGATGCACCACAGGATGGCCTGAGGCCACTGGCCTCGCCAGAGTTTTCAAGTTGGTGAGGGATACTCTTTGTCGAATTACCTAGCTGTGGAACTCATTCTCGATTCTGATGCTGATTTGTTGATTGTTCTCAAACTTGATTCTCGGATTCGGGATCAATTCTGCTAGTCCACAATGTGGACTCCACATGACTCACATTGAATCGTGAGTGATATGGTACCGCACCATTGGCGTGATCCCATATACATGCTCGAGAAAGAGCTCGCATAATGGACGTGCGGTGTTTCTCGATTTCCAATGAAAATCGTCCACATCCTCAGACAGTTCAATGATCATTTTCTGGCTCGGGAGGACGTTTTTCTCGGGAGGCTCTCAATGAGAGCGAATCAGAAAATATTCTAATGCAATCTTCCCCTCCTCAGCCTATCTGCCGGAGAGACTGACCGGGCCAGTTGTGGATGGGTTTACGTCCATCGCTCACTCAATGAGTGATTCACTCAGAGTGAATTTCGAGAATAGGCAACTTATCTTGAAATGAGCGTCCTCGCAGCCAACAATGAGGTAGGATATATCGGAATTAGTTTGATGAAACCCACTGGACAACGCAATCTCTCCAGTGTATCCCTACTCGAGCGCGTAATCGACGGTCGCTGGCATCCCCGTGGGCCGGCCGATAAGCAGCACCATTAAGCCTTCCACACACTGGGAGTCGTAAATGCCATATCAGGACATGACGAATTTTTGGACCACCTATTCCGAGAAATTGTGTCTCTAAACGTCCATACTGTGGACTCCTCAGTGTAACCTGCAGCAACAATCCCTACTGCCTAGCCCCCACGTCAAAGCTTTGCAACTGCACCTCAACTTGTATCTGGTAGATACCACCTATTGGTGCGTTCAAGGCCGAAAGCTTCTTCCCACTATGTGCTCCCATTTCACAAAACGCGCAGACTGCGCGGCGCAATGTCGCCGCGACACTCCCTAATGACCAGGTATCTGCTGGATTAGCAGATGCTGAGGCCCTTAGCCTGAGGGTCGCTTCTTTCGTTCTCTTGAAGCTCTAAGGGCCGTTATAGAAGGAAGCTCAGCATCGTTGACCAGTACGTTGGGACCCCAACGTAATGATCATACATTTATCGGTCACATTGACCGGTCGAAGGTGGATTCAGCGCCTAATGTTGGTCTTGGCTGTGGTAAATGGGTTGCGCAGCGCAACTTGCGCTATCAACACTCGTTTAAATCAATAGTTTGATACACAATCTCTCGATTCCAGGGATGAATTTCGGGGAGGGAAAAATAAGTTTGTCCCGTTGCATGGCTGAGCTACGGCCCGTGGCCCACGGAGAATGAACCACGGTGGCTCACTCTCGTCCTCGCCGCCGAGACCCCGCGAATGCTGTTTTGACGGAACTCGTAGGGTACGAGTTATAACACAACGATTGTTTATTCAAATCGCCTGACCAGTAAGGTATAGTCAGGTATTTGATCACTGGATCATCAAGAATCCTCAGATAACAACTTCAAAGAAAAAGAATCTCAGCAGATCCTCGCTCTGAGAGCAAGGATGGGTCAGCCTGAGCGGTATGGACGAAGGCACAAAGCACTCTGTAGGCTTCTGGTTGTAGCGAGGCTACACACACTGCTCGCCAGGGTAGAGGTCGTCCTCCAAGAGGGGATAGTAAGTTTGCTTCAGGATGCCACATTCACCTGTGCATGAGAGATGGGAGGATAAGACCGAGAGCGTTCACACCTTCGCCACCTTTTCCACGGAGCAGTCTACCATACCCCTGCATTCCCCAATCCGTGCCCCAGGAGTTCTTGAACTCCCAATATCTATGAGCAGATTGGTAATCCTCAGTGAAGGCCACACTCACTTGGTGCCGTCTTTATCCTCCCCATAACCAGTGATCAACACACTGTGCGATGACTTGTATTTGTCACAGGCGTCGGCTGGAAGGGAAGAGAGCAGTGAACATTTTCTAGAGGAAGCCGGGGGTCCAAAGCGCTCGCAAGTCTCCAGAAACTGTTTGCTGATCCACCCGGCTTATTCTCACGAACGCTCTGCCCCCCATAAGGATGACATCACTGTGCAGTCGAGGCCTCACATTTGTAGATCCCTCCTTTATATTGCTTAAAGTCCGCGGGGAAAGCGTTGAGAATTGCGGACACTGGCTGCTGAGCTACACCCTGCAGCAGCTCCTCGAGATCTCCTTCCTTGATCGGCCACCAAGCAATCAAATCCCCAGGCTGATTATAGAAAGCTCGAATGATGATGATGATACATCAACTC
>NW_003215728.1:0-897 GCF_000006405.1 Perkinsus marinus ATCC 50983
AAGTCAGACTTCTCGTGGTATGTAAAATAATTTATGTTACATAAATACCAACTTCATGACAACCGTCACATGTGAAAGTCGAATATCCGGTTCGTCAGACTGGCATACCTTCTAATATCGTAAAATACGTAACCATATATCTTATACATTTTCTCGACAACTGCGACTGTTGAAAAGCAACAAGAACGATAAGCGCACCTCATGTGCTCAAGAGCCGAGACCACCATACTAAAGAAAGAATAGTGAATCACTATTAGTGGTAGTTATAGTCCTTGACTATCCGGAACGACGGGGAAATTTGAATGGGATTCGAATATGAGAGAGGAGGGTGTCTTTCTGGTAGGAGATCTGTAAATCATCTGTGAGCAAATTGAAACCCAGAGAGGCATAGGCTATGTAGTGCCATGCTTCATCCTCCGGAACGTAAATATTCTTGACAATAATCTCTATGCTCGAGTTTAGTGGAGTGCTGGTGTTGTCCGCCTGGATGTCCACCGAAAGCTCATGCCTACTGTTCATGGATGTGTTCAAATTCACAGACGCATGGCCTTGGCCCTGCTTCTCCGCTTTCACCGTACCAAAGTGAGGGACAGTTACCCAGGTTTGCAGGGACACTGGGAAGTCGATTACCTTCCAGGAAGCAGCATCATACCCACCGTTCTTCGAGATAGTTGGTACACTTAACTGCACTTCAACTGAGATGCCACAGAAAATATCAAATTTCCAGATATTCACACCAGAGACATAAATACCCACATCGGTCGGGCTCGAGTCCGACGCGAGAAGCACTCCAAGCTCGAGGTCGAGCGTTTTCCAGTCGCCCTTACTAGAGACGAGCCGTGTGCCGCCATTGACTTGATTAAAATCCTCGAGGATGAACGCGCAATAGGTCCACCC
>NW_003210802.1:0-965 GCF_000006405.1 Perkinsus marinus ATCC 50983
ACAGTAAGGATTGCCCTGAAAATAGGTGCAATCGACTCCTCTCGTCGAGCTGAGTAATAATATGGCAAAATTTTTCAAATATTATGAGCCGTTTACGAGAAATAACCGATTTAGTCTTTTCCCACTCAATGTAGGGAGGCATGACATGGGAGTACTGTATCAACAATCAGTCTAGTCCAGCAGGTAATGGGCGTGCGCTGTCACACGGGAGACCCAAGTTCGAATCTGGGTTGAGGTATATTCCGGAATAAATCCCCGTACTCAGAGTAGGTCAGTGGGTTGGGTGTTACAGCGATAAGTGCAACGGCAATCAGTAGGATAGTGTCCGTGGGGTCGCGGATGACCACCCACCAGTGTACAAGTAGGTCTGAACTAGTCTGAGCATCAAGCGTTATTATTGAAGCATCATATTTTATATAGGTAGTTTGGTCTAATGGTTAGTCTTCAGGTTGGTCATACGGATGATCCAGGTTCGAATCCTGGATATATAAATTTTATAATTTTGTCAGTGATGGTTGTCCAGCCACTCTATTGAGTAGTATTGTTTGTACTTGGCTCAGTGTAGTGCTCAGCATCATTATCTATGTCGACTCCAGGTAGTGGGCTTATCTAACATTGCATAGCACATTAGAGCCTGACGACTTCCAATGAACAACAATAAATTGAACTCGACGATAGTGTAGTGGTTAGTACTCATGTCTCTCATTCCCGAGATCTAAGGTTCGAATCCCAGAAGGTCCGTGCGGGGCCCCACGCCAGTGGGGTGCACGGACCCCTCAGTGCCTACAGCCTTGCGATTCCCCCTGATGAGACTAAGTAACGCGCGACAGCGCAACAACTGCAGTACCCTGACCAACTCAACCAACAGTAGTGGAGACGCGCAACCATCGGAGCAGACAGTACGGCCGATGGTTGCGAGGACACACCGACAGGAGGACTAGCCAGCACTAATGACGAGTCTCACA
>NW_003211263.1:0-1183 GCF_000006405.1 Perkinsus marinus ATCC 50983
AACTTATGGGTGGGCACACTTGAGCGTCGGTGATGAAACCAGGGACTTCTGGTGGAACCCTGCTCCGGGTGAGGATGCCTACGGCCCTGGGTCGCGTATCCATATCGCGACCATCGACTATGGTTATTTCCCTAAGTATAAGGTGAACATTTGGAACTCGTGGCATGCTCTAGAAGGTTCAGCGGATTGCCAAATGTTACACTTGATCTCAAATCAGAGAGCCTCCTCTAATGTACATAATCCTTCATTCTCCACCGGACAGCAGATCCGGATAAGCAAGAAAGATGGTGGTTGGGACTTCCTGGTTGTGTACCAATTCCGTGATACTTCTCCACAGCTTGACGATTACACCAAGTATGTCATCCAGGGCAATCTCAAGGACATACCCAGGCTGTAGAGCTACTCAGCATTATGAATATGTGTCTTGCCGACGTGGTGGAGTTGGTGCATATCGTCTCCCTGACTCGATGCTGGTGCAGTACCCACTCTGCGTCCACTACAACATTCATATATTTTCTCACCTCTTCTCATCATTCTCAAATATCACGTTTATGCAGTACACAGGTGCTCGCTTTCCTACTACTCATCGCCGATGGGTCATCGGTACGCAGGCCTGCGCGTTGCTCTGCGCGATTTTCTAATTATTTCACAAGCACACTCGTACGCCCTCTTCTGCAGTTCGAAGAAGCACTGAGAAGTGAAACTATTGCTGGGCACTCATCGCCTTTCAACCATTTTGGGGTGGCTTCTCATGGCATTCGACAAGGGCAAAACTCTATGCTTTCATACACTGTGAATGTTGTTGCGTCTCATGTGGAGAGAACTTACTAACCCAGTAATGCTGAGTGCCGCTAAGTGAGTGCCACTCCTTACCAACGCTTAGACCCGGTCGTTCGAAACATCTCATCGTGCACTTTTGAGAAGGATCCTCTCTGGAAAATTACAGCCTGTAAGTTACAGGTTTACACGTCGTTATAAGATATTTCAGACAAAAGTCGAGTGCCAGTGCTTTCAGCTGTAGCAAATACCCAACTTGGTAGATTCGCCACCTATTAGCCAATAGTTGAGCCCACCGAGAGGCAGCCGCGATACAGTCATCGCGGTCGGAAACAATTAGGGTAAGCAAATGGTCATGACATATGAAATTTGATTCACGAGCAGACTTAAACACTAAACATGCCAT
>NW_003213014.1:0-4347 GCF_000006405.1 Perkinsus marinus ATCC 50983
AGGGTATAGTATGCGTTAATACGAGTAAACCAGGAGAGATAATTTTTGAAGGGATTAGATACAGCATAGGTGGGCGGCCAGCGGTGCAGGGTGTCTGGAGGTCTCATGTTGCTCTACAGGGGCTGAGAACTGTATTGAGGTGATTGTTGGGGACTTGGATGGAGCACAAGCAGAGGGTGAAAGACGACGACGACGACCTACTGTGCTTATCAAAGTGGGCTTGGGATTGGGCATAGTACGCTTGCAATAGGTATAGTTAGTATTGTATAAGTTATTGTGACGTCGTAAATCAGCATCTATATTGGAGTTTCACGACCGTGATATGAAAAACACTAGTGGAAAACGTATTTCACGACTACTGCATATAACCGCGAATATCGCGTTTTTTACCGAGTTTTACACTACTTCAAGTAAAACGGGTGAAACTCTATTATGTTTTGTTCTTTTCTCGGTGAATTGATATGAAGTGTGATTTACAATTTACAGTTTGATTTTCCAGTTGGAATTGGGGTGATCGATGCACGCATGCACATGACAAAAGTGTACTGTTGTAGGTGCCTTTAGTGACGGGTCTGGATGAACTGGAGCGGCTTGAGACTTGGGCTCGTCTGTCCGTAGGGAAGGAGAGGGTTATAGTGGAGCTACAGGAAGATGGAGAGGAGACCTCTACCACAATGAAGGAGGAAGGCAATGGGAGTCCTCCTCCTCGAGAGGAGACCTCTACCACCACCACAATGAAGGAGGAAGGCAATGGGAGTCCTCCTTCTCGAGAGGAGACCTCCACCACCACCACGATGAAGGAGGAAGGCAATGGGAGTCCTCCTTCTCGAGAGGAGACCTCCACCACCACCACGATGAAGGAGGAAGACAATGGGAGTCCTCCTTCTCGAGAGGAGACCTCCACCACCACCACGATGAAGGAGGAAAGCAATGGCAGTCCTCCTTCTCGAGGGGAGACCTCTATCACCACTACGATGAAGGAGGAAAGCAATGGGAGTCCTCCTCCTCGAGGGGAGACCTCTACCACGATGAAGGAGGAAGGCAACAGGTATGTTTAATTGTGACCTCCAAGAGGTAGTGTTTCGGTTCAGACGTGATGATGATGGTGATACCCATGGGAAGTCAGCTACAGCAAAGGTCTCTAGCCCCCATGAGGATGATGAAGAAGCATGTGAATCATCTAATGAGGATATGACCACCTCCGATGAGGACTGGCCGAGCCCTGACGAGTAAGCTTATTGCGCTGCTGTTACCTCCCCTGAGTGCTTCCCCCCTGCTCAGTATTGCAGCGGGGATATTGGACAACAGCGACTGGGCTGCACAGTGTATTCAATCCGGCGCTGGACGACTTGAAGAGTTCATGAGAGGGTTCACAGGTTATGCTGGGTTGCGGACAACAGAATTGCTTGAGGAATTTGCACGCATGCGCACGGTCATTTTATCACATGCCGCAAGAAGTCGATCGGGAGTTCGATTTGGGCAACCAAACTCCTACCTGAGATTAGATGAAAATTGGCCGTATTACTCGAGAAATCAAATTCTCGTGCATTTGCAAGAGGACGGCGCAAGCACAGTGTAGTGGAGTTTCGCCCGTGATATGAAAAACACTAGGGAAAAATATATTTTACAATTCACATCGCGGAAAACAAGTGCGTTATCGGTTGTCGCGGAAAACATATGCGTCCTATAATTTTCGTGGAGTATTACGCCACTTCACGTTAAACGGGTGAAACTCCATTTTTATGTTAATCGGAAATCTCTTTACTCGATGTGTAATGAAGTTTATAAGAATGCAATGTGATTCCTCTCGTGAATTCAGGAGAATTTTTTACCATAATTTTCTGAGATTTCAGATTATACGTTCCCTGAAGACTCAGCAGTAGTGGAGGAGCCGAGCTCGAGTGAGGATAACGAAGACGCGAAAGCTGTCATTGGTAGGGGTGGTCGTTTCTGCTTGAGATTTTTATGGAGTTCGTGGGAATGCCACTGTGAAGGGTGAAGACTATGTTGAACTAGATCACTTATCGGGAGTAGATATTTAAATGGAATAGATGACGTTTTTCGATTGGCAAGTTGATATTTCAGAGGGGTTGAAGACAGCTACAGGAGCGATAGCATCAGCGGCTAACTCGGCAGTGGGAACAGTAGGAGGTTATATAGTCCGCGCGGGGAGCTCAGCGGTAGGGGATGAAGTAGCAGTGTTGGGCGTGATGGAACGTAAGGGTGCTGCTGTTGTTAGTTACAGGGCTTGCGAGAGGAGATGAAGGATGATGATAACTTCACTGCTGCTGATAAAGTAGGGATATATAAGCTCTGTGGGAAAGAAATTAAGTTTGAACTCGCTGGTGTCTACATAGTTCGGCCCTTCCTAGTTGGTATGTACTGGAGATTTTGGTGACTATAGTGCATGCCGATTCGGGAGTAGGAAGGTACTTGTTAAATATGCATGAGAAATATTGAGAGTAGTTGGTAGTGTTGGGACAATACAACTGGACAAGTGGTCTTCAACTTATGATCAATAGAGTAATTATAAATCATCCGCTGGGTTAGCAAAGGAAGACGAGTAGTATCACAAGAATCTGACAACACCTGTGTAGGACGTTCATTCACACGTTGTAGTCTAAAATGAACTAACGTTGTCTTCAGTATGGCCCGGAGAAAATCAACAGCGATAGCGGAGTATTGGTGGAGACATTCCGTGTCAAGTTCTGTAACGATTTTAATTTTCATAGTTGAGCATGTATATATATCATCTTGTTTGAAGCATGCTGTTTGCATTTTTGTATCATTTATCGATTACAGTAGTAGTAGTAGTAGTAGTAGTAGTAGTAGTAGTAGTAGTAGTAGTAGTAGTAATAGTAGTAATAGTAGTAATAATAATAGTAGTAGTAGTAGTAGTAGTAGTAGTAGTAGTAGTAGTAGTAGTAGTAGTATTCTGTTGGTGGTCAGGTCGGTAGTGCTGCTGTGACTGGACTAGCTAAGGTCCTCTCTGGGTTATCATCGGCTAAGTCGGACCTAGAGGGTGTTGCTGCTGACGAGGTCTCTAAAGCGGCAGCTAGACGGTATGGCAAGGATGCAGGTAGGCTCATCCAGTTTCGAGAAATAACGCTCTCAAGGGTGTGATAATAAGGGGGAAATGTTCTTAGCCGTGTGGAAAATTCATAATGATTTGTCCTTGGGAAGACTATGGATTCATGAATGACTTCTTGTTTATCGAAGTCGTATGCAGATTTCATAGGGACTAGTGAGATATGAATATAATAGGTATCATGGTTCGAGACAGCCTAGCCACAGCAGGCAACGCGACTTCGTTGTTATCAGTGGCTACTCCTTCGAACGTCATATCAAAGGGGATGCAACAGTAAGCAGTGTCGTATTTAGTGTGGGGGAAAATTTGCGAATATTTTTCCCACGACGTGTGTTGCTGACGATATGGAAATTTTGAAGAAGTGTTGAGAAATTCTGCGAAATTTTTTCGCTCGTAAAATCCAATACGAATTCATTCAAATTTTCATAAAGTTTCCATATGGTCACCAACACACGTAGTTGAGCATGTGTCTGTTTTCCTCCCACACTGGTCGCATTGTAATATTCCTTTTAGCTATAGCTCATATGTAATCTGTGGGTGCTTACATTGGAGTTTCACCCTAGTGACATGAAAAACATTAGTGAAAAATATATTTTACGACTACTGCATATCATCCCGAATATCGCGTTTTTCAAAGAGTATTACGCCGCTTCGCGTAAAACGAATAAAACTCCATTGTATGTTCCCATGTTACTTCCGGAGTACTCAAGATTGTTTATATTACTCAGAGCGTCCCCTTCTACTGTTGCCACGGCGTCAGTCCAAGACGCGGACTTGCTCGGATTGAGTGAAGACGAGCAAACGGTTGAACCTGCAGTAGATCAGAAGAGCCTTCCCGAAGTTCCGATGGCTGAGAAAACATTGGAGAGCACTTCGGAGGGGTTAAAGATGATTGAGGATAGCCGCTCGGTTGCGGAAAAAGAGTCGACCGGGGAGACTAGTGAGAGCGTGTCGGGAGTATGTGAAGATGCAATTGGCTCGAATGCTTCTACTGAGGCTCCAGCTACGGGGCGTGAGGAGGACGCTGTTCTACCTCTGTGAGGATAGTATATGCTGTTACGATGATGATTTCGAGCTGTGTTCACGTCGTTACGGTACACTGTTTAGCGCATTTTATTTGGCATAGTTGAATAGAAAAAGCACCATTCTGTCATCGGTGCTGTGCTCTTACCGTTATAGTTTTAATTCCTATGGTTACTATAATATGTATGCATTCTACCTGTTTCGGTATAAGAAGCAGTTTGTTTCTACCTCCTTCT
>NW_003213014.1:4447-22728 GCF_000006405.1 Perkinsus marinus ATCC 50983
ACGAGAGAACGCTGAAGTTGCGGGTTTCTGGTAGGCCCTGCTCGGTCATTGTATTGTTGTTATGTCGTGTGTTTAGTCACAACATGGACGTCGGGGTGAGAAGTGCGACGGGCTGCGGGTAAGTTGTAGTTGAATTTATGCTTTTATGGGTGTTGATGATAGAGGACTTCAGCTGTACATTGTGAGGGTAGAAGTGTACGAAAACTGGAGTTTCACCCGTTTTACGTGAACTGGTATAAAACTCCGTGAAAAACGCGATATTCACACTACATAGTAGTCGCGAAATATGTTTTTCACTAGTGTCTTTTCATATCACGGGTGAAACTCCACTGATAAAAAATTCCGGGAATTTCTTCAGAATTGCCGTATTGTCACCTACTCATGTGCTTATTCGCTCACTGTGATGAGGAGCTCTGACGCAGAATCGTTTATGGACTATTTAATGGGGATAGGAAGCTGGAGAAAATAATACTGGATAGCAAGTTATTTCGAAGTTTTGCCCGAATTTTCGCTAATTTACCAATTTTTTGGGGGGAAAATGCACATTTTTAAGACTTTTTTTGATGGAATAAATGAGCCCACTTTATAAGGAAATAGCTGGTCGCTTCACGAACTTACTGACTTGTATTGAACATTGAAGTTTCACCCGTTTCACGTGAAGTGGCGTAATACTCGGTGAAAAACGCGATATTTAGTGTTTTGTTGTTCACTAGTGCTTTTTTTCATATCACGGTCGTGAAGCTGCATTGAACTGATCTCTCGAAGTGAATGCGTAGGTACCTCTCTTGCAAGGTCACTGAGGAGAAATGCAAGTAAGTTGGTGATAAAAGTACAATCACTGAGCTCGGTGTTGAACTAGGCTTCCTATGAAGAAGGATGTGAATGACAGTCTGCGAGTGTTGGCGACTGGCAGCCACCCCTTTCGTGCTGGTGCTGCTGTTGATGGAAATACTCGCGGTAAGCAGTGTTGTTGGTTTAGAAAAATATTCACTACATTACGAGTTGAAGTAGAAGTGCATAAGAAGCTAGGGGAATTTCCCCGGAATTTTCTCATTGTCGTTGAGGCGCGTAGTTGACCATGTGCATATTTTCCTACACTGCGGGGAAGTAAGCACCTCTATGTGCGTTTTTGAGAGCTTCTGGGGAGAGAATCTTAGAATTGAAATTTCAGGATAAATTTTCCCGTTTTTGATCATCTATAAATATTAGTAATTTTGTATCACTTTTAATAGAAAAAAAGTTTGGCAATTCTAAATTCCATTTTTGGAATCGTTTACATATTGTTGTGATGCCAGAGACGGTGAACTGAAGTTAGTGATAATGGAATTGATAGAAAGTTCGATAATAGGCAACTAAAGAAGTATCAGAAGTGAAAAACATAGTTTTAAGCAATCGCACAAGAGAAGACAAAATATCTTCATCCTCTATTTCAGCGATAACGGAGTGTTGTATGAGATTTCGTTCGAAGATGGTAGCTTCGTTGGTGTCGCAAAAATATGTTCGTTATGTGTCAGTTGAGCTTGAAATTTTCCTCAGTAACTATAGCCTTTCACGCACGAATTCGGGTACAAGTGTACAGAAACCGATAAGAATTTCCTCTCAGAATTTTCATATTGTCACCAACACGTGTAGTTAACCATGTGCACATTTCCCACAGCGTCGTTATTCAGGTCACTCGTCACAATGGAAACTTACGTGTTGTTCCAAAGTAGAAGGAGTTCTCTGTTACGGCGATGTTGTTGGTCTAACAAAAAAGGCAAACCCTTATGAATTGCCTCTAGGGGTTTATGATTTTATTAAGATCCGTTCGGATGGTGGGGGTCGTCCTTTTCCAATGGGAGGGGACGAGGCGGCGGGTGGTGGTGCCGAGATGCTCACTGTGGCCCTATGCATTGATAAGGAGGCTACTGTTGGTGCTGTTACTATGGTGAGTATGATAGTTGGTGATGATTGCTAGATGTGTTACGGTGGAGTTTCACCTGTGATATGAGAAGCACTAGTGGAAAATATATTTCACAGTTTACTTTGCGGAAAAACAACTGATCGGTTAATATTGCTAATTTCCACCTAGAGTATTATCCAATGTCATGTAGAGCGAGTGAAACTCCAGTATAGTTCATTGATAGCGTAACGTAGTTACATGTAAAGTGTTATTAGTTTATTAACGTTTTGTACGCTGAAAGGCATCTCAAAAACTTTCAATTCTCATTGTTTCAGTCGGTACACACACATGCGGGAATTCCCTCGAAGTTGAAGTTGCCAGAGTTGTGTCGGTGGACATTGATTTGCCCTGAAGACATAGATAGGAAAACAGCGATACCGTTGAGAGCCCCCCGGGTTCTGTTGAGGAATAGATGGGGACAGTGAGCACACCAAAAAAAATTTTTTCTGTGTGGAAATTACCGTTGTTGAATTTAGATACCTTTCGGTGGCTGACATGACGTCATCGTCATCGGCTCGGTCACCTGATCTATGTTGTAGAGAATCGTCTAAACGTAAAGAGTGTCTATGGTTACTCACGCGGTTGGACGCTATATTGCCTTGTGATAATGGCAATGATACGAATGAGCACGGTAAGGGGAGGAATACCAAAATATGTATTGGAGTTTCACGACTGTGATATGAAAAACATATTTCACGACTACTGCATATCACCGCGAATTTCGCGTTTTTCACCGAGTTTTACGCCACTTCACGTTAAACGGGTGAAACTGCACTATCTGTATAGGTAATTATATTGAAGTTTCACCCGTTCCACGTGAAACTCGGTAAAGAACGCGATATTCGTGGTATGCAGTAGCCGGGAAATATGTTTCTCACTGGGGTTTTTCAAAGTTTCAGCCGTGATATGAAGAACACTGGTGAAAAACCTATTTCACGACTACTGCATATCACCGCGAATTTCGCGTTTTCACCGAGTTTTATGCCACTTCACGTAAACCGGGTGAACTCCGTTGTAGTACTTTCGCTGTATTTGTGGTATATGTATAGGAAATTATATGCATGGATAGACTTATAAGGAATATAGTTGTTCCTTCCAATGAATTTTCGGCAGTGAAGTTATGAAGTGTATCACATAGTTTTACTCTGGCAGATCCGTGGCCCTTCGTTCCTCTACTACCAAGAATAGATTTTTCCACAATGCGAGTCGAGGCGCAGGAAAGGGTAAAGTGCCTTGATAATTCCACGTGTATTTTTGTGGTATGCAGATGTTGATGTTGGAAATCCTCGGGGCGATGCTGGGCGGACGGTCAGCGCATATAACACATAAGACTACACATAGGAGCACAACAGCTTCGGGGTAGGTTTTGTGAGTAGTCGATTTTACGAATCATTGTTTATAATGTTAACGTATATGGCAGTGTGAGAAAATATGCACACTGGGGGGATATTGAAATTCTGAGGAAATTTTGGAAATTTTTCATGGGTTTCTGTACGCTTGTACCCGAATTCGCATATAAACTCCTATAATTAGTGAGGAAACTCTTGAGCTCAATATGGTAGTCGCACGTGCAAGCTCGTTGTCGGGGGTCATTCATATAGTGGAGTTTTTCTATTGTGTATAGCATCCTGAAGTAAACTGTATTATTTCGGCAATTTAGTCTATCCTAGGTCCCCATGGGAAAACCGTGTTCGTTTGATGCTATGTGGTGTCAATGGTTGTGATATTTCTCTGCAACAAGTCGCCACCCAGATGCTACCGACGATCGAACACCTACACTTTGTGAAGTCATATCTCCAGGTGAGCGACTTGGCATCTTATTTGAATTGGTGTTAGAATATATATACACCGTTATTCTCTGTCTCGAATCTGGATAGAGCAGCAAAAATTCAACTAGAACTATGTAATCGATCAGCGCGTGAGGTCTGGCACCTGCACTCTCTATACATGCATTCACTCGATAACGCAATCTTACAGTGTCGCGAGGTTCTCGCGGCGAGGAAGTGTGAAACTCAGGTTGGGAAAAAATTGAATCTCAGAATCGGCGTAGATAGTCATTGAGCACGTATTGATCTATTATATGGTACTCAGGAAATTTTGGAATTTTAGTTTTTTTCCCCGCGAATTTTTCTAAAACTAGGTTGAGTGAAAGTTTGAAACTCGACCGTATACTTCTACAGGGTATAGCTGTTCGAATGGTAGAGCGGAAAATACGCAAAAAATCTGAAATTCCAAAATTATGCGAAGTTTCACCCGTTCTACGTGGGATGGCGTAATACTCTATGTGAAAAACGCGATATGAAGTGAATTGAAAGTACTAGGCGAATTACACTGGTCAAATCACCCCAGATCACGTAAAACGCTGTTTTACGCGTTATTCACTGCTTACATGCGTTTTTTCGCGAAGTGAAATGTAGAATATGTTGTTCACCAGTGTTTTTAATACCACGGATGAAACTGCACTGGAGTTTCACCCTAGTGATATGAGAAAAACTAGTGGAAAACATATTTCACGACTACTGCATAGCTCAAATTTCGGGGTTTTCACCAAGTATTGCGCCATTTCACGTAGAACGGGTGAAACCTCCACTATAATTCCTCCCAGATTTGAGCACCTTTTTTATCACTATCATAGCTTCTCAGGAACATGAGGGTTGGGGCTTCGGAACGATCTGTGAAGGCCTTTGTGAGGAGCTCAACAGTCTTGTAGGTCGTGATGACGGAGGGCGTGGTAGAGTGCCTTTGCTGATCAGATAGCAGACATATATGTCAGAGTTGCCGAGTTACGTACGAAGGTTGATGCTAATACGGATATGAGCTTAAGCGCGGTGAAGTGAGGATTTGGACTCTCTCATTTTGTGTGATGTGTTAGGAAATCTCGGGTCAAGATGAGAGGAGTTTCGCAGAAAGTTGTCAAATTGAAAGACACAATTCTTTTCTCCCCTGGTTTTTACAGGCTTCATTGTATTCAGGTTGTGCCTTGTACGTACTAGTCAGGAGCTGGAGTTGGTCTGTAGGGTGCTGCGGAAATGCTGGCATCAGCGCGGCGGAGCCATTATTGATTCTATACATGATCAGAGAATTACCATGCATGGTGAGAGCACTGTTGAAGGAATGTATGTTCGTTTTCCTGAGCTCAGAGGTTTACATATGAACTCGGGTTGAAATTTACGCGAAATTTTATCACAATTTTCATATTGTCGTAAAAAACGTAGTTGAACATGTGCCAACAAGTTGATATCATTTTATCAGATAACGCGTTGCATTCGCGACTACTTTCTGCTACCGTGTCACCATTTTTGGATCTCCTGTTCGATTGGATGTTGCAGGGAAAGTAAAAGAAGTGCTTCTCTGTGGACTTCATATTAGTCGTTGAATCAGGCTCACATCCTTGGCGCCGTTATCTCAACAAGAGTTTCTCATAGTTGACACTACACCTGATATGCTGTGCAATTCGTCTGAAGCTGAGAAGTAGTTATCACCGGAGTTTCACCCGTGTTATGAAAAACAGGAGTTCACGACTATTGCATAGTGCGAATATCGCGGAGTATTACACCAAAAAACTCCTCTGAATGTCGCTGTTGGTCCTGTACGGTTCCCTATGGCAGATTCTGGAATGATAGATTCATGGTGGTCACTGAGCTCATGCCATTTTTCATCACAAACAATATGGAGAGGAAAATTCTCGAGGGCGGTCGGGCTCTCCGGGTGAATATTCGCTGCTTGGTATCGACGATTTGGAGGAAAGTACTCAGGTCCTTAAGACGAATACGTTCCTGCCGGCACCACCAGATGACGTTGTCAAGTTGTGCTCGTTACCGTAAATTGCCCAACATATGAGGAATTCAATGATGTACCTCTGTTGTAGGGGTACAGCGATGGAGGAAGCCTGGCGCCGGGCTCTGGCCATTCTGGTTGATAAGGCGAGGAAATGGGCGGCTGAGCAACTGTATGCATACTTCGTGGATTCACTTGATCTCAAAGTGAGCTCCATTCGTTTTTTGTGAAGTGGTGTAAAACTCTGTGAAAAACGCGATATTCGCAGTATGAAGTATTCGTGAACTATATTTTTCACTGGGGCTTTTCATATCACTAGGGTGAAACTCTAACGTAATATACTATATAAAGATATTATAAATAGTGCGAGAAATTTCCAATCGAAGACAGCGTATTTTCCTCATCCACATAGAATGATGTTTGGTGTCCATAACGATGATGTTTATGGTGGAATTGTCAGGGTCGTTTGTCGTCAATTCACTCACATTTCCTTCTTGCGAGGAGTGACTGGTTATCGCATTTCCTGGACTCTGCTGGAGAGGAGCTCGAGACGCAGCTTGTGGAATCAATTGATATGAACAGGATCAACACTCTGCTCGACTTTGCAATACGATCGAATGTTAGCAGTAAGTTTAGCGCTTACTCGTATGATCTTGGCGATTTTGACGTCACATTGAGTGCTGCGGCGAGCTTATAATAGAAGTTTTTAACATATTCGTAATGTATATTTCATGATGCACATGTATTTGTATGATTGGTTATTCTAAAGGAGTAGATGATATTATACGCGCAGACGTTTTATGTGTTCGTTATTACTATTATTTCCGACTAGTGTGGAAAAATCTGCAAATGGTCAACTGCATGTGTTGATGACAGTAGAGGAAATTATCATCGGTTTCTACGCAGTTGTACGCGAACTTGTATGATGAGCGAGGAAACTCCTGAGCTCAGCTCAGCCGTTGTAGGCACTCACACTGATCCGCATTGTGGGGAGATGATTGCCTGTATGCACACCTTCCTCACTGAGGAGACTCCTAGGAAGTAAATCTCATATTACATCCCGCTGTAGTGAAGTGTTTCCCCACAGACTCGCTTCGAGGAGTTATACGCCATATACGATAGTACAGCGCAGTGCTGACGCCTCTAGAGCGCCTACGGGGATCAGGTAGGGTTGTGTGCGATCGTGCTTGCCGGTGGGGTTTTACTTGCATTTTAGTATGGTGTTTTTGAGCGCGCTTGAAATCGGTGTTGGAATATATGTTCGGTTACTTCAGCTGAGCTTGGAAGTTTTCTTACTAATAATAGAAGTCCACGCATGAATTCGGGTAGAAGTGTAGAGAAACCAATGAGCATCTCTCGGAATTTCCTCAGAATTCTCGTATTTTTTATGTGCATATTTTCCCACCCTACTTCGAGTAGAGATATGATCATCCAGTGCCAGTCGAAAACCTAGGAAAGCGTGATGAAAATTATTGCACGATAGTTCCTGTTTGTGCTCAGGTGCTTCACACTGGGACTACGAGAAGTTAAATGGCCACTATCACTGATCCTGTCAACACCTGCGGTGTTTAAACTACAAGTTATTTTCCGACACCTTTGCTATTGCCGGTGAGTGCATGGTTATAAACCCGACTTGACAGTGTTGCTCACTTCAGATGGGTCCAGAATAGGCTCTCTCAAGTGTGGTTGGACTTTCAATCTACGAAGCCTTTCTATTCGCCGGGACAAGACACTGAAGGTGAGGAGCTGCTGATAAACTCCATCATCAGTGTGGGGGGAAAATATGCACATTGTCGGCTACATGTGTTGGTGATGACAATATGGAAATTTCGAGGAAATTTCACCCGAGTTTGTGTGTAAAGTTGTGTAATTAGTGAGGAAACTCCCAAAATAAGTTGAGGAAAGCAAGCGTATATTCCTCCAACACTGTTCATCGCTGTGAAGGTCTACAAGCTGTATTCGACTCGTCGGTGCTGCTGTGCCGTATGAAGCAGTTCGTGACGAATTACGTCTACTACGCTACGACTGAGGTCATTCAGCCCAGGTTTGAGACGTAGACCCACTACTACGTTTGAGGAGATCTAACAGTGGGTCGCCGCAGGTTCCTGCAGATGTTAGAATCATCGTCGGCGAATAACGACCACAGCGGTGTCGCTGCTCCGAAGGCCGCTTCTCTGGAGACAGTGATGTCAAGTTTCCAGCAACTTCTTGATACACTATTGAGGGTGGTCTCTTGCTGATGATTTGTTGATGGACACTGTGTGGTGGCTTTTAGGAGATGTTATTGACATCAGAATCGGTAGCCTTGTATAAGTACCTCGCTAAGATACTGTCGACTTGTTCTCTTTACGCTAAACATATGGGCAACTTCAGTATAGGCGACACTGGTGAGTTATGAACAATCGTGTATTTTGTGCGCAGGAGGCGTAGACCATGTATAGACGAAAAACAATGATAAGGCTAGCTGCAATCAGTACTTAGTCCCCGAAATTAGAGATCAAGAGTGGATATCGTTTTGCCTCACAATGGTGCTGAGCTTAGGTCTGGGCAAGAGTCGTGACGACGTTAGCTATCACGATGTGAGTAGTATTATGCAAAGCGAATCCACTATAGGAAGATCAGCTCGAGAGAGCAGACTTGATGTAAGTTCTTTTATGGTATGAGCTTCCATTTACTGTATGAGCATTCCCCTTGCTTCTTGTGAGTAAACTTGAATGAAATTTCATTTCAGGCAACCAGAGAACACTACGTGAATAAAGTCTCCGCCAAGCATTATCAGGCAATGATTGATAAATTCCGGTAGGCTTTCACTACTACGTACTTTGATCAATTTTGTCGCAACTTTCAGGGATACTTTTGACTCCCATCTCAAGGGTTTTCTAGGAGCACTACAAAACCGGACAGCGGAGCGAGGCAGTGCTGGTGGGGTTTATGTCCAGCATTTGGCACATCGACTAGACTACAATGATTTCTACACCAAGATGTGAGCTCAGCCACTTGCATGGTTCTGGTTGCTCCGACGATGACCGTTCTATTAGAATTTACATTTTTGCTATCACAATTGGTTCGTCGATCGATATGGTTCGACTTCGTTGTGTGTAGTAATGTGAATTTCAAATTTTATCTCAAGTCGTTTATCACTATATATTGTGCATACAGGTACGGCTTTGATGTCACTGACCACTGGGGCGCTTGAATTAATCAACTAGTACATGGTACTGGCTGCATCCGTTTCAATGCCTTTCTGTTGTGTTGCAAAAAGGCAATTCCTCATCAGAATTGGTACATCTATTATAAGCGAGAATGGTCGCGTTACTCCCAATGTATAAACTTCTCAACGTGGCCCACAGTGAAGAGAGTTGTAAACATGATGCAGTATAGCACCGATAGCTCCCAATACATCATGAATCATAATTCATGATTGATTTTAATTTAGTCTTTACACACCGCAGCAGGAGAAAAATAGTACATTCTTGCCAAACCCCACTCTATCTCGAATGGAATGAGGTTTGAACGACGTGGACAATATTCAATCCATTTGACAGAGGATATGAATTAGGGCACTTATAACACAAGTATCGTAATCTCGGAAATCGTTCTATAAAACCGTCAACAGCCTTAAAGCCGGACGAATAAAAAAGTCAACTGTGCTATATAAATCAATTCAACATTCGAGCCGATCCACTCGACGATGGGAACTTCGATAAAACCCGCGTTATAAGATACCTAATGGTGATCATAGGCAGGAACGCGGAGACGAGAAGATGTAGTGGACCCACAGAGTATGATAATAACAGAAATGAGACCTTAGATGGTGGTCAGAATAATGAATAAACGACTTGAGAGCCGATGTCTTCAACGCTCGAATGATTTCCACGCTGCTCACTGGAAGTAGTCGTAATCCAGTTAGATCACTCTATACTGGAAGAATTGGAGTCAAAAGCGGTGACAAGATCCGAGTGGCCTGGGCTCGGTCTGTCACATAAAATGTCACGTATTAGAAAGTGACAGGGCCGACAGACCAGAGGACATATCGATGTGTCCACCGAGGCCGCCAAAAGACCAAACTAATCCATGCAGAAAATGTTACTCCTGAGGAAAACTGCCACTTATTTGGTAGATGGTCAGCAGTAGCGGCAACGAAGTCCAAGTAAATGCTGGCACCAGCTACCAAGACCGAGTGACTGACGCCTATCTTACCATAGGCCGTCACTGTGTTGTTAGGGGCAGCGGTACAACCGATTTCTCCAGATATAGTGAAGTCGATTATGCTACCAATAACAGGCAAGTTGACATCGAAAGAGACAGACACCCCGACAGAGGCAGCGAAAGACAGAGTCGAATTGGCGTAGTGTATACCGCCTTTCGCTGTCAGGCAAACTGTAATAGTGATGCTGATGCCCTCACCCAACTGCCAAATCGTAGCACAACCTCTGGCTGTAACACTCAGGTCGATGGCAATATTCTTGTTGTCCGGACCCACCGCCAATGCTACTGCTAGATAGAGCTCCGCCACACGCCCTGGCTTATTGACGTCGGGGAGGCGAATCCCGGCACTGAGACTGCCGCTCGCCTGGAATATGTCCCCATCGGCCAAAACAAACAGACATAACTCATTCTTCTTAGCAGTATCGTTGCAGGAGGTGGGATATTGGAACTCGAAAACAGTCATCAGATGCCTTGGGGCGTTCACTGTTTTGAAGTAGGCATGAGCAGCCGTGCCCTCTTCCACTGTGAAGAAATTAATAACCTCAGAAGAACGTAGCTGCCGACGTGCCGACCATGGCGTTGGCTCGGGGAGATCCATCGAGTCAGAAGGTATGTGACCAGAAAGTAGACTGGCACGTAGGCTTGAGAATCCATCATCATAATCTTCGTTGCCACTGTCAGTACTAGCGGCCGAAAATAGATCTCCTTTGCCAGAACCAACTCGATATAAGTCATACATATGCTTTCTGGCATCTTCCACAGCAAGATGATGATCCCTTCTTTGAAACTTTGAGAAACGCATCTCCTGGTGAATTACGTGACCATGTCTAGCATTAGTAGCCACTATCTTCACCGGCTCCGTATTGTCCTCGTTAGTGTGGAGCGTCCAAGTGTCTGGTCCCAGGTTGGCCATATAAATAGCAGAATAATTAACACCTGTCGCGGGGTCTACACCATGATGGCTTGGCTTAACCCATTTGTTGATCTTCTTGCGGTGTTTCACAGAGGTACCATGAAAAGTCCACCCGTCTTCTTCAAGCGTCTTCAACGAACTTGGCGATATCGGCGGTGTATCAGAGGAAGGAGCTTGGCTGCCCACGAAAATAGCTTCACCGTTCATGAGTCGTTCAACGGTTGTCGAGTGGTGGGCCGTAGTCCTCATGAAGTACTGGTAGGGATAGCTTGGGTGAGCTTCTACGGTAACCTCAGAACCATCACTTGCGATGATAACGTGAGACCTCGTCGTTAAAATGCCATCTTCCATGCCAGGGAGGGTCAACCCGGCCGTCTCCATAGCGACAGACTTGCCACAAGTTGACGGGAAGCCTTTAGCGTCGCGTAAACCTTCAATACAATGGAGCCTAGTCTCGACGTGGAACTCATAGTGTAGGTATTGTTCTTGAATAGTTTCTCCCGCTTGGGCGGTTAGAAAGGGTAAAGTTGTTGAGAGGAAGAGTGTTCGCATGGCGAGCATACTATATCACAGAGAAACCCTAAGATTCGACCCAGGATTAGCTGGGCTGCGAGTAACAAAATAGACAGTTCTAGGCAATAGCTTTATCGAATCCCGAGAGCCCGACGCAGACGTGGAACGCCAATTTTCATCCGCTCGAGCCGTCACGTCACGGTGGGCGAGCGCAAGCTCGCCAAGGTATGTTCATCTTCGCGCGCTACAAATTTTCTACCCTTGGCCACACTTTTTCTTCGGCGGCCACTTTTTTACTTTCCGAGTCACAAACTGCGTTTTATTTGTGTGTGCCGGTACAGTACCCTGCCTAGTTATGGGATGAGACTGGTGGATGATTTTGTGAACAAATCCTGGATAGTATCCAGGTATCGTGGTATCCAGTGGATACCACGAACCAGTCTTCACTGTGGTTCTTGCTTGCAAATAGTTCAACTCGGCATCGCTTCGTTCGATCTGTGGCATACGCATTATTCATCACACATCCGCTTATCGTGTAGCATCTGGACGCCCGTGACGGACGGTCAGTCCGTCTATTTTGGGCGCTATAATCCAATAATGAAGTACATCTCAACACAAGATTCGTAGTGAAATAGGCGTTGCATTTAGTGCTGAAGTATGACTAATTTCGTAGATCGACCCAACGCTAGCTGGTTAGTCAGAGGGGGCACATGATAGAATTGTATAGATGATACGCGAGCTTTGGCATGGAGAGATATAGCCTTGGAGAGATGTTATAACTGATATGTACCAGCAAGTTGGCGTGTACTACACGCTAACTTGCTGCTGAGGGGAATGTGTTCCTTGTTTATAGCAGAGAAAACGCCATCATTAGTATTGTGCCCACGCATGCCAGATATCTCATTGTGGGCATGAATACTAGGCTGAGGATCGTCCCACTGCTCTTCATATGTGCGTGGCAAGTTGCCACTGGCAACGACTGAACGCAATACTGGATTAAAAGTGAAATCCAACCAGTCCGTGATTTAACTTCCGCTTCTCACTGCCAGAAGCCGCATGAATGAACAACATTCTGTAACTTACGTAAAATACACTGGCAACTTGAGTCGACCTCATTAATAAGCAATGCAGCAACACGTTGGAACTCATAGGTCCAAGACATATCGATGGCGATGTGAGGAGTAGACTAGGTATGCGTGGATGCATAGACGAGACCGATGCACGCCGTCTAAGGGGATCCTTAGCAGCTGCTCGCAATAAGTACCTGTACCACATGACTGACAGAAGAGCACCCGAAAACGTTTCTTGCCTGTTCCTGCACCAAGTCATTCCAGTATGGTAGAACCATCGGAGCATATGAGCGCCAACGACGGCGAGCGATGGCCAAAGGTACCCTCCAGCGAGACCTGAAGAAGCCACATGTGGGAAGAGTCATAGAATGGCGTATATGATCCACTACGCATTTCAATGTGCAAGTTTGACAAGCGAGCATGGCGGAAAACAAGGCAAGTAGTTGAGTTATCGTATAGAAGCTCCGCCGTGAATCTGTTGAGGAGACAGGCGATGCCCAGGGCTAGTCCATTGCCGACAACACCTGGCCGATCTCTCATAGTGTTTAATTGTACGCGTGCATGATATAACGTCGTGACAGTTTGGGGGAAACAGCAGTATTCAGCTGTGACGAAGGATGACCTGAATGTGGTCATCACAGTGAACTCCCCGAGCTCACTTCCACATGTCGAGCGGGTTGTGGACAGTGAGGATCTTTTCATCGTGACCAAGGATGATAACCGAAGACACACGGTAGCTATCCAGGACTCGAGGTCTTCATCTTTGGAGATGCCAGCAAGGTGATAGCCTGTCGTCACCACTGCCACACCACTCTCACGCACGCTCAAGTCCCGTGGCAGTATGGAAAGTGATGCTATTCGAGCGTCTCGCGTTATTCTGATCATTTTCGCCGCAGGACCTCGAGACTCCTTCAGCACTCTAGTTGTTCTCTATTTATTTGCGATCCCTTCACGCGCAATATACTAGTTATGACCGGCGAATGTATCCCATCAAGCTCAAGGCAAGAGGGCTTTGTTCTCGTTGAGAATCGTCAATGCGAGCTATTTGCCTACTTTGTCGAATACGGAACGGTTTAGTAGTGCTCAGTAACCTTTAGTGTTGTCAAATGACTGATAGAATCTCACCCGCCGGAAGGCCGACTGGACAACACAACTCCAATGTACACACACGAAACAGGGTGAGTCAAGACATATAGTAATTAAATAGCACATTTATATTCCCACGACCTGTATCACACACCACATTTCAGCACATAACTCTTCTGAGTCGATCGATATATGATTCATCAGGAGGGCTTCTATTCGATCTCTGCAGCCGTATCGAGAGCTCCAAAAGCAGCAGGGAAACCCTCAGGGGCCGGATACGAAATAGGTGCGGTCCTCAAAAACTAATGATCTTCTCTGGTCAACGAGCAGTGCTCGCTCTCCATCTCAGTCGCGGTCAATCGATCATCGCCGACCAAATCGACACCTCCATACAGCTTAAGTGCTATCGACGAGAAATGGCGTTTGTTTATGCCTTCATGATCGATGTGTATCAATGACAGAATACTATTGGAGATAGTCGTCCTGTGTTCACTCCTGCATTGAGTTATAATAGGTCACATCAAAGGAACATCATAACAAATGCACGAGTTTCGTCTCAAGTGGAGTAACCAGGAATCGAACCCGCGACCTACACGTTGGCAACCAATAGTACATCCGTAGTCTCCTTTCACGATCACTAACGCTATCATGCAATACCAATAACACTTCGAACAAGACCATCCACATTTAAACTAACTGCTTCAACTCTCGAGTTGCAGACTGATCGAACCGACGAGTCTCGTCTTTGCAATACCCTCTCACTATTGCCGCCCGCATCAATTCCGCTGCACCACATTCCAGTCTGATGCGTCAATGAACAACCGCTGACTTGGCAAGAGCCAGTACATCCCGTCGTGGTTCAAACAATGTCAACATATTTTTCCTATAACACCATTGTACGTTTCTACCACGAACAACCACGAACAACCACGAATACACGCAATTAACATCATGTTTCTCCAACACCAAAACTTGTCCAACTGATAGAAAAAAAAGCACACAAATGAACGTTTGACGTTCACATGAGCTGTGAAAAAAACAGAATTCCGATCTACTTCTCTTTCAACTTTAACTTCTGCGCTGGAGGATATTTCGCGTACCTACATCCACGATCAAGTCAAATATAAGAGATACGCCGTACATGTAAGTAGCAAGTAGAGTCACTGGCATCGCCATACAGACTTCTGTTCTCAACGGAGCATTCACCAAAACACTCCGAAGGATCGCTGTGATAATAATACCACCAATTATTGAGAAACCCTTGTGCACCTGATACGTGAGAAATTGCGGAAAAATCAACTAAGTCAAATTCCAGTCACATTTCCATTTGCATAAAACCCCCAAACGATATTCTGTCTCTCTTGACCAAGATAAGAATAAGCTGCAACATGTGACTCCAGAATGGACTCTGGATGTACGTACAAAGAGTTACGAAAATCACGTATATATGTTTATACATGAATTCCCATACACACACCGTATGAGAATATGTACGCTTATAGTGTGCACATGAACTCTGCCGATCACTGACAATTCAGTGGCACTCGACCCTCAAAGAATATCAATATAAATTCTAGAGTCGAAATCTCGCAGTATAAACTGAACACGAAACTCTATTATAATTTCCAATTTCCCCGGAGTAAAATCCCTAACCTCACGTGCATTACACTGCCAGCATGTTTCGTGACTTGTCCAACGACAATACCGCCTATTGCTTGAGTAACTAATGACAACAGTAACTTCTCATCTACCTCCAGAGGGCATATCACAAATTGGTAATAATGAAATCCCCGCCACGAAATTGGGACGTAGCATAGGAACTTCCCCGTGAGCTATGGACTCGACAACTATGATCAGAATTGCTGAATACATCGCTAGTTCTCCAGAAAGAAGGTAACTGAGAAAAAACGTCACGCGCCACGAAATTCAGTACACATGAGCATTCAAAAAAAGCATTCCTAAACTCCTCCCCGATAACAGTGAAAAAATCTCAAAAAAATTTTCTAATAAAAAAATCCCCAACGAAAATCACATTCTTTTCACAACATTATTCCTGTAAGACACTACTATAATTGCATATTTTCGTTAACTGAAATTAAGCATTATATTCCCGTATTACCTATTGCGATGATACGACCTCAATGCAAGCTCAGTAATAGCAGCTCCCACTCCCGACAAGAAACTCGCTGATATAACCTTATTATAAAAGAACAGTCCCGATGAATAAATGGAGTTGCATCAGCATCCCGTGATTTCCTATACCATAATAAGAGTGTAAGGGCACATCTAGAGGTTCAATCTGCACGTCAACACATGAAAGCGTCTTAAGTGAGGCGCGCGCTAATTACACAGAGACGCGACAGATGAAACTAATGTTGCACGAGATGCCTCAAGGATTTCACCAACCTAATGTAAGGCATCCACACTTCTATGCTGGGCTCGACAGTATCCTCACAAGGTCGAGAATACAGTGTTTATCAATGACAACTATCACGATCCTGTGAATGCTACGCTATAAATATGCGCCTATTTTAACAACTACAGAGTTAACCACATCTTAATACGAGCTTTCGATATAACCTTGTAATTTTCATACATCTATATACACTACGGGCAATCTGAAAACTCCATTTCGTGTAGTAGCCGTACTGCTTAAACAATTATTCATATCAACTTGAAATCTTGTACATAAAACCACCGATAAGCTACTCAAATATGGGTGACAATATTACAGCTAACATTCCTAACGTGAGGTTCTTCTCATCGTATTCATCATTCAATCCAGTTTGCTCACCTACTGCAAACATACTGCTATAATCTCAAACTATTACTACCAATAGATATCAAGACAGCAGATATGAATAACATTGATAAGGCCAAAATCTGCACAGAACTCTGCCCTCTGCCAAGTAAGAAGTACGTGAGAACCTGATGCGCTCCATACCACAATTCCCATAGAATTTCGTGGCGCGTTAAAACTCTCGCTCATGTTGTTCACCACAGCCAATTAAAGTGTGAATATATACTGTGATTGTGAATACCACAATCAAATTAATAGTCAACAATCTCTATTCCGGCCGAACCAATAGCCCAGTTGCACTTGATTATTATGATAGCAACATAAGCGAGCTATGACAGTACTAGCTTTAAAAACCAACCACACCAGATTTTATATTCTCTATTCCTAGGTTCAGCGTGTTCTACCATAACATACTATCACTGAAAACACCAAGTCAATAATCTTCCCAAGTATTACCGCAGTCCATAACAACTTAGTTTGGTTAACCAAGTTGAACACTAGTGGGTCGAGATTACGATAGGCCGTTTGTATGCATACATTCTGTGCAGCATATGTAGCCGCAGGCAGGGCCGCAACAGCTAAGCTCGAGAGTGGCCGCCAGCTCTTGATACACTCAATGATCGATCCTGAAATAAATGGGAATTAGGGAGAGGGAAAAATTCTGGGGGATGTCACCTTCGAGCATCATGAACAGAACTGCAAACATAAGTTTGAATATTTCTACCAGCAAAACCACAGTAGTAGCGTTGAGCGAACTGAAAGAGTCAATGAGAATATATATAATACTAAAATATGGCGGTTAGTTTATTCTTGTATTCAATTGATTTTTCATCATATTTCTTATGAATACTGTTTTTAAAAAATACTATACTTTACTATAACAATTAGGAGCGTTTTAGATCACATCGCAAACATACATCACATACACAAAAAGTATGTAATGATTTCACTGTTTGCCACAATGATGATCGGAAGACGGTCACAATTATTTTTGATCAGTTTCATACTAACTTTAGCCATGCATACTTCAACCATATGCTCATATTGACGAGCACGAGTGTAACGAATATAGAACTAGACCCAAGGTATGGAATTCTTACCTGTCAATGAAGTGTGCCTGTAGATGGGGTTGACCACCAAACTGTAGTGCTAGTAAAACCATGAAGAAAAGTCCCTTCAACGTTATGCCATCTGATCGGGATATTTTAGATGAGGACTCAGCATCGTATTCTGTCATATGCGAGAGAAAAAACCCGAAAAAAACTTAGTCGTACAAAATGAAAATAGTAACAACCACAACCGAAGAGTGAATAAACCTCAGGTTCCCAATCTCACGTTCTTCCCCACCACTATGTACCATTTACAATTCAGTTGCACAGACTCCCCGGCTTCCATCCGCTTCTACTCGTCCGAACGGGGACGTCCAGACGGTGTCACTAAATTTGATGTCCTAGATCACTAAAAGCAGCACAATCCTACCCGCCTTCTTGCACTCTTACGCTCACTTGTCAACTCCTTAACACATTGGCAAAAACACACATATACACCCCTCCACATATTCTTAGCATATCCGGTTTTTCGACTCGTGCACAGCCACCACAACGAGTATCATCTTGCGGGTCAGGGAGGTATGTGCTTATGCTTTACCTGATATGACCTCCAAGTTTCAGGGCCTAACTCTTCGTAGTTAGTGAGAAGTCGAAGACCGGTAAAACGTTTTCTCCACATATTCTTAGCATACACGTGTTAAAATTGCGCCTCAAAATACCAACTTTTACTCGGGGAGTATATCTATAACTCCGCTCCTGATCTAATGCTATACATCAACAGAAAGAGAATCGTTCATAATGGCATCCCTCCATGTTTCACTCGCATATTTGGAAGCACAAGCCTGCTAGTGCGTCTTGACCTCCGACGGCTCCTGCATGGCGGATTTTACACCTTGTTACGGCGCGATTTGGTGCTCATCAG
>NW_003213014.1:22828-23969 GCF_000006405.1 Perkinsus marinus ATCC 50983
ACACTTCATTGACAGGTAAGAATTCCATACCTTGGGTCAGTTCTATATTCGTTACACTCGTGCTCGTCAATATGAGCATATGGTTGAAGTATGCAAAGCTAAAGTTAGTATGAAACTGATCAAAAATAATTGTGACCGTCTTCCGATCATCATTGTGGCAAACAGTGAAATCATTACATACTTTTTGTGTATGTGATGTATGTTTGCGATGTGATCTAAAACGCTCCTAATTGTTATAGTAAAGTATAGTATTTTTTAAAAACAGTATTCATAAGAAATATGATGAAAAATCAATTGAATACAAGAATAAACTAACCGCCATATTTTAGTATTATATATATTCTCATTGACTCTTTCAGTTCGCTCAACGCTACTACTGTGGTTTTGCTGGTAGAAATATTCAAACTTATGTTTGCAGTTCTGTTCATGATGCTCGAAGGTGACATCCCCCAGAATTTTTCCCTCTCCCTAATTCCCATTTATTTCAGGATCGATCATTGAGTGTATCAAGAGCTGGCGGCCACTCTCGAGCTTAGCTGTTGCGGCCCTGCCTGCGGCTACATATGCTGCACAGAATGTATGCATACAAACGGCCTATCGTAATCTCGACCCACTAGTGTTCAACTTGGTTAACCAAACTAAGTTGTTATGGACTGCGGTAATACTTGGGAAGATTATTGACTTGGTGTTTTCAGTGATAGTATGTTATGGTAGAACACGCTGAACCTAGGAATAGAGAATATAAAATCATATAGAATACACATATAGGAAAGTCGTACTTGAAAGGAAACCCTAGATGTGAGGGGACAACAGCATGAATCTCAGTCGGGTTTTGGACGTTGGGCGGAGCGACTCACATTGCGATTTGAAAGAATAAGTAAGACCCTCACGGCCGTCAGATGGTTGTAAATTGCGCCTAGAATACATGAATAATGCATCATGCATTATGCATGTGTGAATAATGTATTAATACTGACGACTTATTCGCTTCCTAATCATCTAAATTGGGATATCTGAGGATTGATCCGCAGACCTTTGAATTCCTAATCATATGATTAAACCACCCGGCCAAATGAATCATACAAATTCCTAAAAGTTTTGTTTATCTTTTAGTAGGGGTTTAATCGTCCGAGACCTAGAC
>NW_003213014.1:24069-71634 GCF_000006405.1 Perkinsus marinus ATCC 50983
GAGACGGGAAACTCGGATCGACATCAGCACTGTCGTACCACAGTAACGGCTTTCAGACTCGTAGATGCTGAACAAGACGTAAGCGACGAGGATGAATCACATCCCCTTGAAGGGTGCTGGTGGAGCGTCTTCGCAGAGAACCAATCCAGTGCCGCTCGATGGTCTTCGTAAACGTCAAAGGTGCACGCTCGGCGCTCGCTGCCTCCAACCACGTAGGGAACTCCTGAGGAGAATTCGACATCGCTACTGGCTCAAGTGACGCCGGACATCTGAATCAGATGATCTGATGCAAGCCTACTTCATCAAGCCTCTTGCGGATAGTCCTCTTAGCCGCTCTAACACCGAGGGGGCCGTTGGCAGCGATGGTCGAAGCTAGCTCTAATGATACGTTGAAAACCTGCTTTGTGAAATAATTCGAGGATAAGGATCGAGTGAACACCCCACCTCCTCGGGACTATTACTCTCGGTCAACCTGTTGACTAACCCCAAGTTCGACGCCTCCGAGCCAGGTACTGGACGAGAGGTGTATATCTGTTGTGCCGCAGGAATACAGAACCTACTCCGCCGGCCTCACCATATCCATTGCAGTAGCGAGCGGTAAGATGAGCGGGAGGAGGACGCATCCACCGACACCTGGGATGAGGCCCAAGGCTGTTTCGGGTAATCTCAGGATGGTCCCAGGGGATGCCACACGTAACTATGCACAGCCGAGACGCTGACAACTACACAGGAGAAACCATGCAGCCGGCTCACGTCACAAGCAAGAGTGAATTCGAGTCCGCCGCCCATCGCGTGACCATGTACGGCCGCGACGACCGGCATGGGCAGTCCGAGAATGGCCTTAACGCCCTCCTTCATGGCTAGCAAGTACCTTAGCAGGATGGTAATAGTTTTCTCAGAGAGTCGAGTGGTCAATGTGAACGCAGAGTTTTTCTCTACTCGTTCGCCTGATCTGGTGTGAAGCTCCGGGAAGCTTTCAGATCCCTTCCTGCACAAAACGATTTACCTTCACCGGAGAGAACAATGGCTCGACATTCACTCTGAGGTAGCTCCGAGATATACTGAAGCGAAAAGATGCCACCGGAATTTAGCAGCTGACTGCACACCTTCGTGGCACGCATGAGGTCCGCCATCATTTCCAGAGTAATCGCATTACGGACCTCAGGCCTGTTGAACGCTATGTTGTAAACATGGTTTCTGCCTAGAAGATTATGTTTCAAATGAATACAAGCGTATTGCCTTCACCTTGAGGGGCCTTGCGGAGTAATACTTGACCAGAAGCCAGACCGGCTGCAGCCGTGAGTGATTCACTGAGACGGAGCCTCGCTACAGAAAGCATGAGAATTACTATCCAAAACACTGAGGGATAACGTTTCTCGAAAGTGCAAGGAAAGTAATACTTTCAAAGTATAATGAGAGAGGTAGTTAAGTTCTAGTCCGCTGTAGTGGCTCCTGGCTAATCGGTCAGGCGATGAGGAGAAGCATAGTGATCCGCAGCAGTGAGACGGGACACGCCCATCGGATTGTGTAAATCTGATTCCTGGTCACTAATACCTATAAAATAACCGTTACATCAGTCCTCGACTAAATTTGAGACCTCTCATCAAACGGAGAGCAATCACTCATTGGAGTTATAATATCCAAGCATGCCCACTGCCATCAAGGAGAACACGGTGCCGTTGCTCTAAAGTCAACACATTGATCTAGGTTCGATCAATGTGTTCCATCATCGAACCAAGAGGCGTCTAGTGCGTCGCCAGACTCGGATGAAGAAATACTTGGAGCCTATTGCAAGTGATACGTACTGATGTAAATGCGTACAGATGTCGATACGTACGGATATGAATACGTGCAGATGTAAATACGTGCAGATGTAGGGCGATGGGCAAATTCTCCATCAATTCCGAAAGAAACTCAAAACATCTCTGCAGCTGCACTCGGCGAGTGCAGCGGGAGCCCATT
The DNA here is from genome assembly GCF_000006405.1 of Perkinsus marinus ATCC 50983. Taxonomy (NCBI): domain Eukaryota; phylum Perkinsozoa; order Perkinsida; family Perkinsidae; genus Perkinsus; species Perkinsus marinus. The sequence continues at coordinate 26,032 of NW_003213014.1, forward strand.
TCCTCTCGCAGAAGCTGTGGGAGTCATCACGACTCGTGATTCACGAGACGCATGATGATCCTTGCAAGCGATGCCCCGCTGTATAGATGTGCGGGTTGACGTTTCGAGCTTCCAAAGTCTCAATTACGGTTCAGGAGCGTGGGAAATCACGTAATTCATAATTCGTATATTACATGATTTCGTGGATTACAAAAGCATTCCATGGAATTTACGGTTAAATACAATGACGAAATTCCCACTATACGCGAGGACTCCGTGTTGGGGGGAGGGAGGGCGTAAAGCACTGAACTACTCAACATGGAGGTACAACGTTGAGGACTACCACTGGGCCTGAGTCCTCTGGTCAGAGAAACTGGAGAGCCTCAGTTCATTGAAACCTGTAACGCGTTGTAAACGAGTCAATCAGATCGGTCTGGCTGATATGCCGTATACATTATAGTAAAGCTTACGTATTATATACATATTCGGGAGCTCGTCTTGCTCCCTGAGAAAGGGGGCTGAATCCAACCGTACCAGATCTCATACTGTGGGCACGATGCCTTTCACGTGATTCGCTCATCTTCAACTGTAGTCGCATTCGATCACACTTGCAGACGATAGACGAATACGATCGACCAGCGAAGGCGTATTTCCTGAGAAAGTTGATACGCAAACAATGACGTAACAAATCCTACCTGTATCGATGGGACCGGATTACTTTGGTCCAGTTCTTGCCATACCGACGATGAGCTCTCTCCAAGTCATACTCTTCCTCGAACTATGAAAATGACGGCTCTCAATGGATGCAATGCGGCGCCGTGATTCACTCACCGACCAGGGCCCCTCTTTGATACCGCAAGCATTAATTCGCTGGTCTTCGAACATTCGCGGCTCTGAGGGGTAAGCTGCGAACTCTGTTTTTCATCACCGATAATGATAACGGCTCACCTGGTACCCAACCGAAGACATGCCCCTCTGCCTCGTCCAATTCGGCTCGTGAAGATGTTGCTGATGATGCCGTTGATTGCGAAGATGATGATGTGGTCGATCTCAGCGATGCACCCGGTTGCCTGTTCCCTATGGAGTACTTCTATTGTATATCAAGGAGGGCCGCTGTATGGAGTACTCACCACGTATTTGCTCCGCATAATCATCACCCACATCAATCGTCCTCGTACTCCGAGGCTCTACTGACAGTTCCGACGGGGGATGGTCCCCAGAGGAAGACATTCAGACGACAAGTAATAACAGATCACAACTCATGAGAAAGCGTGTTGAAATTGGGGGTTTGGATTGACACGAGTTCGGCCTGTGCAAGCCGTTTACTAGAATCAGCAGGAACATCACCACTCTTAGAAACTCGACGGATGCTGTGACAATGTCACAGTGACATAGGAGAAGGGAATTGGAAAGTTGGACCGGAAGGCTTGAGTAGGAAGAGTAGGTATTAAAATCATCATTACGTCAGTCTGTGTCAGAGAAATCGAGTGACCCAATTATTGCCTCCACCCTCCAAGTGGAGATAAGGTAATGAGAACGTCACGGACCAGTGATCAACGAGACACATCGACTTGGCAGGGTAACATGCAATTCTCTCGAGACATACCGTCAGGACCCTACCACGAGCCGTGAAAAATCCGGAGCATCGTAGGTCTCATGATTCACATTATGCGAATCGCAAAGCTAATATCAGTACTTCAAAAACGCAGTGATAGTAAATGCATGACGTCCTACTATATAGCCGTTTTGCTGAACAGTAGCAGTTGGTTAACTTTGATGACTAACAAGCTCAAAGACAAACCACGTCATGTGATTCCAAAACAAGACCAGTGCAACGAACATCCTTCGATAACAGGACAGCAGCACCTCCCTTGAACGAGGATTCGAAAGGAACAGTGCACCATCCCGCTTGGTTGAGACTTTCAACCTTTGGAAGGCAGAAACGGAAGTTCCTTAGTAAGGACTCCTTACCACTCCTTGAAAACATCTGGCTGCTCCCAAGTTGCATGTAACCACTTGGACACAACAACAACAAGTCGTGAATCACATTGATATTGAGAGATGTGACAGACGTACGAGATTGACGATGAGTTTAAATGTTCATAGCAAAAGTACGGTATCATACCAATACCATAACAAAATCGGAGCCAGCTGCATATGAGCAACTGATGAGCTCGACAAATTTTACCAAGACGATGTCACACTAATCACCGTCATAATCCGTCCATGCTGCGAGTGTCTTCTGCTGCTCTGTGTTTCGAATCTATCTCTTCCTCGTTTTTCACTTCTTCTCTCACCAAATTATCAGCAGAGCTACTCCGTCTCACTGCTGGTCGCTCATTTAGGACACTGCTGCGTTTTCGGACGAAATGTTGGCTTAGGAGTATCCTCTGCTGCTGTCGAATAAGCTAAGAACAGAATCAACATTATAGCATGTTGAACTAACAGGCGAGACCAGGCCACAAGTATACGATCATAATGAGCGTATGTATATTAAAATCTCTTCCGCACGGTGGAAAATACCAGTCTTCACATTTCACATCGAAAGCCTCACAATTAGTGTGACACTCCTAAAGGTGCCTCACCCCTTCCAGACTTGAAACCCAACTGACCTGTTGAGCATAAGCTCCTCGGCCTTGCACCTTGATAGAAGAAGCTCTTGGTCCTGCCTTCTCGAGAAGTCTTGGTTGTCGGAGTGTTGGTATCGATAATGGCAACAAACCTGTCTGCTTGTATTTCACTGCTTCATTATATACCGGACGACTAATCATAATACATCGTACCTGACAACTTACCTTAATAAAGAACCACGAACATCCTACAGTATACACACACACAAATGAACGAACAACAGAGAGAAATACTTTTCACATATAGTACAAGTGTGAACCGTTCAGCATCGGTACACCTCTTAGTTGCGGAGCAAAGTTTATATTGCAGTTGGCCGCGGTTTGTGCGAATGCGTACGAACGCGAGCACAGATCCCGACACAATCACGGCCATTTTCTTAAAAATCACAGTACCCTTTCCATACTACTTCTCTATATAATCGACTCTGAATATTGCAACTCAATAGAAAGATTCCGAATGTGCACACACCATCTTCACTAGCTCAGTAGGTCAAGGTTCCGAGCTGTCACCCGAAACCACTCCGGATCGAATCCCCCATCCCACTACTCTATGAGCTTGCAAATAAAACTTTCTAACTATCACATAATCTTCGCCATTTCGCACCGAAGATCTAGTAACTCATAGGAACGAGTATAAGCCTCCAAATTTCCAATCCATCGCGGCATGGTTTTGGCATACACCCATCAAAAACATGATACTCACTTTTTCACTGCCGACTCGAGCGGAAAAGTCGGGAGTGTATCCGTTGTCAAGGAGCGCTTCTACCGCCAACACAGAGAACGCGCCGGCCTCAGATCTGAGATACAGAGTGCTCCAAAGAATGTGCTATTGCCTGGATGGCACAAGGCATCATGGAGTATATTTGAAATTCAAATATACCATTGAAAAGCGCTCGCCAAGATCTTTCTAATGAGCTACCTCTCACTGGGAAATTCGGTGAATTCTGCAAGTTACCGACAATACCACATTTTATTTGGCGACACCCTGTACTAACATTATGAACGGTGATCAGCAATGATACCAAGCTGATCTATTCCCAATGGCGCGCATAAAGACACACCTTAGAAAACAAACGATAGGAACGTAGCAAGTCATTTTATATACTTCATAAAAATCATCTCAATAGTCAACAACAAAATGTATAAATAAAGGTATACTACTACCTGAATTTATCATGACCAGCAAGTACTGCAAGTCGGCCTGTAAGAACTATACAGCAAACATCCGTCTCCACTCCTCGGTGGTAGATACACAAATCGTCCCTAAAACCCCATACACCTTACTCTGCCCACAGAGAGGGAGATATCACTCACCCTTCAAAAGAGCGAGGAGAATTGCCACCACTACCCTGGCCTAGCGTGCTTTCTATTCGTATAGCTGCGTTCGTATCGAGTAGTCTCATCTTACTAAGATGTTGATTGTCATAAGTATGCACCTGAGCATGGGCAGGAAAGTCGATTCTTATTGAAGACATGCTTATTCTCATGTTTCGATACCGTTTTAACCAGCGTAAAATATTCCGATCGATTGGCGTTCATAATCGATACGATATTAACATGCCATAAAATCATAATTCCAAAGAATTCCAAGGTCGCGAGTAAAGCTATGAACAAGAAGAGCATTTCATTGGAGGGCGCGCGTCACCTCAGCATTTTGCAGCATCCACTCCACACTTTTTTCGTCCAGATGCTGCGATAAACTCGGCTGATTATGCAACTGAGGAAACGAACAGGAATAAGACAAGAATTAACAAGAGCGATAATTAGTGACAATTTTGGTATTTGTTGATTAAACTTACCAAATGGAGAGATAGAGCTCTTATCTCATCAGCGGTCAACGGCTCCTCTAGCAGCTGTGCATTGAGTAAGCGAAGACGCTGCTCATTGAGGCCCGAGCGGTCACCAGGAACTTCAACACGATTATCGACATCTACGTATCTATCATAACCAACTCCTGCAAATACACAACAACAAAAAATTATGAAAATCTATAGGATCAATCTCAAGTTCACCAAAACTCTACTATTCAACGCGCAATCTCCTACACATCAGTTTCGTCTATAATCTCTTCTTGTATTATTTCCTCCACAATATCTTCCAAAGTGAGCACCCCAACGAGCTCGATATCAGGATCATCACGGCCGTTCTCCATCATGCTCGAGGACTGATGATGACCACCATAACCATCATAGGACAACTCAGATTCTCTTTACTTGGGTAGTATTCGTTCCTCCACTGTTGTATTTATGTAGAGCAGGAGAGCCTACCAAAACAACACTTCCTCCGACATCAAGCAAACACCTCCTCAATGCTGAATACGTGTGCACTAACAATTACATATAGCTATGATCATAATATCATCTGGCAGGATCAGAAATCAACATCCAGGCGATCTCACCTCCTCGTAAAAGCAACGTTAAAAACTCTGTATAAAGCGATCAATATTAATATACTTATACCAATATACAGCAATGGAGTTTCACCCGTTTTACGTGAAGTGGCGTAAAACTCGGTGAAAAACTCGCGAAATTCGCGCTATGCAGTGGTCGCGAAATATATTTTTCACTAGTGTTTTCCATATCACTAGGGTGAAACTCCGATAATTCCAGGATGATGTTAAAACTATATATACTTATGATATACATAAAACCATATACGACCACCGACACCATTTTCTTACCTTTTAAACTTCGCTTAGCAGACCGTCCAGTGTCTGCCGGTGCAACCTGACACAAAAACTTGTCTCCGATCACAAGAATCCCTTCCCACCTTTCTGACCAATCCCATATGACTACCACCCGATCTGAACCTTCTGAACGCACTGCTAACACTCTGATTCTCCTCAAGCACTTCCATAGAGCGAGCAAAGATCTGCAGGAATGCTGATAGTGGAGTAGCGTCGTCCGGATCCACAAGAATGAGGTCTTTCGTGAAGAGCACCCCTACAGAGAAACAAACCAATACTGTGAATATCACTGCTCGCTAAAATACCTATAATATATTACTATGAAATCAAGTTGTTCTCTACCAAGGACGAATCACATATTCCAGATATGTAATTGCGGAGCGAGCGGAGCGAGCGGAGCTTATGTTGCTGCGCACCAACACTCGTGTCCGTCCGTGAGTGAGTGAGCAAGAACTCCGACCGGACCAGGGCGATTCAGAAGACAAACAGGGTATCATTCCGTCCCCCGTTGATTGCTCATCAGCGAAAAAATATAACGAAGGTATGACTGTTGCTTCGCCCGCTCATTTTCGCCCGCACAAGCGATGAACTGTTAGTTCAGCACATTATGATATGGATTTCAGTCAAAGGTGTCTATAACAGAGGCCAGGTTGGAGACCTATGCGTCGCTCCGCTGCAAAGATCCAACCACGACATGAGCAGATCCTCCTTGCACTCATGCATCACGGCATGGTCACTGTCAGAAGGAGATTATCTATTTTTCCCAGTTCCACTACTCCCGGGAGTAAATTCCAGCACTGTCCGCAAGCTCACTAGGTGTTCCCGAGTCGGCTCTACTCTGGGTGGGACATTCAACAGATCGATATTTCAAGTTTCCCGGTTTTTCAGCGTTTTCATTTCCTCATCTATTTTGAATACTTTGAATCGATCACTCGAGTATTGCTCTCCGAACTGTTCCATAGAGTAGCATTTCATAAAAAGATACATACAAATACTGTACATTTAATATATAAAACAGTCGATATTATATATCATCAATACTCGAGTGATATGAAAAATACTGGTGGAAACCATTTTCCATGGACCACCGCATACCGCGCATATCAGACCTCCACAGAGTATTACTCCACTTCACGTAAACCGGGTGTTACATAGACATTATCATCAAAAATATATCTATGTTAGCACCAGATGTGGATTGATACAAGGACTTAACCCACACATGCATAGAAAACACATCGGGCTCGTTACGATCAGTCGCACTCAGCGTATGCACATAGTCAACTACATGTGTTGCTAGGAATATGGAAATTTGGAGGAAATTTCGAGAAATTATCGTTGATTTTTGTATACTTATACCCAAAATCGTGTGATTCTTCATAGTATAGTGAGCAAACCTACGAGCCCAGTTGAGGAAACCAAACATATATTCCCATACTGCTCGCAGTAGTCGGGCGAAATGCTTTACATAGATATTACCAACGATGTTGTTCATCGTCCCGCTGTAGACCGGTATACGGGAGAATCCACATTGGAAAATCTGCGTAACAGTCTTATAGTCCAAAACTGCTTCTATAGGTAGCATAAACACATCTTCAACTGGAGTCATAATCTGATAGAAAAAATGTAAAATTGACCATAACACCAACACTACTACTGGCGACCTCACCTGAGAGACCTTCATCTCATGCAGAGTCTTCAAAGCTCCTTGCATCACTTTGCCAGTCTCGTCATCTAGGGCTTTCTCATCGACATGAATCGCCAACAATTTCAATAACTCCTGAGGAACATCACCAGTGCGAGGAAATATGCACATGGTCAAACACATGTGTTGGTGACACTATGAAAATTCTGAGGAAATTTTGGGAAATTGTAATCGGCTCGTGTACATTTTTACCCAAACTTCTACGATTAGTGAGAAAATGACCATATATTTCAACACTGATATGAAAAATAGAAGCACGATCGTTCCCTCCAACGACGAGCACTCAACCGTTCACACTAGTATGGGAAAAATCTGCACACGCCCAACTGAGATATGAAAATTTTGACAAAAAAATTCTCATTGGTTTCTGTATAATCCTACCCGAATTCTTATGTGAAACTCTTGAGCTCAGCTGAAGAAAATTGAACATATATCCCAACACAGCTTCACGTTAAACAGAGAAGATGAAAACAAGGCCGTCCAAGAAAAAAGGCTACTACAAAGGTAAATTTCAAATCACATCGGGCAACAACCCTTACACGTTCCATACTCACCGAGCGTGAATGTATAGTACCAACATCACGGCCCAGGATACAATCTAACGTCAATGCTATAGGCCTGAATAACACGTATAAAATAATCCTTAGAATTCTTCATATGCTCACTTAGCGATCGGATATAGCAGGACAATGCAAACTCGCACTACCGGAACCGCAAATCCGCCAATTTTCAGAGAATATCGCGAACACAGCGCCTGATAAAAATCATTCTTATGAGAAAACTCAACCACGCGCAAACCTGCGGCAGTATCTCGCCGAAAAGCAGGATAATTGCAGTTGAAATGACGAAGCCCAAAAGGCCACCAGTGATGTCGGCCATAATAATAGAAAGTAGCGAATTCACCGCAACATTTCCCAATAATAAAGTGCCTGCATACGAGGAAAAACATCAGGTGATATTCCTGGAGTTTAACGCGAAGTGACATATTACTCCATGTTCAACATAAAACGCGACCAACAACACGATAAATTTTCCACGGGAAAATATTGTGAAATACGTTTTTTCATATCACTAGGGTGAAACTCCATTATATGGCTGATATTGTTATGAATACTTTCAGAGCAAACTCCTATTCAAATCGCTTGTACGACGAAGCCTCCCTAGTAATGGAGTGACTCCAGACAGACCATGTTGATGATAATAGCAGCATAGACCAAGACACCACACGGAAGATCCTCACTATCGCACGTCCCGACTAGTGAAACTTAGATTAATATGAAGTAGTTGCAGTTTCACCCGTTTAACATAAAGTGGCGTAATACTCTGTGAAAAAAACGATATTCGCAGCGCTATACAATAGTCGTGAAATATACTCTTCACTAGTGTTTTTCATATCACTAGGGTGATGAGATCGTTTCATAGTAAAAAATGCGCATTCCATAAGTTTTGCATTTCGATGAACTTCATAGCACCCTACACAGCAACAAATTGCCATCCTTCCGTATCGGTATTATCCTTTTCGCATACTTAGCTTGCTTAACGTTAGCGCCTGCCTTGACAATCTCCAGACCAACTTTATCAAGCGATAGAAACCCCAGTGTGAGGCCGGAGAACATCGCTGAGAAGTATCAATTCGATCAATATCTCCAAAACACATGTCGCACTCACGCGCCTCGTTACGAGAAAATCCAAAGTATGAATAAAGTTTATTCATACTTTGGATTTTCTATAATTATATATCTAATAACTATATAATCTATATTTTCTATTTCTAGTTTATTCAATAAACTCCATCACCAACAGCAATGCTCAAATACTAAATTCTTGAACTTTACCATTGGTGTATGGAACAACCATCATCACTGATGATATGTTATTACGTAAAAAGTCGTTGAAAACTCATAAACGCAGTGTTAGAAGAATATATATTCGCTCTCCTCAGCCAAGCTCAGGAGTTTTCTCACTAATAGGACTTTACATACCAATTAGGGTAGAAATATTTAGAAACTATTTAAATTTTCCCAAAATTTCCTCAAAATTTTTTTATTGTCAACAACACATGTAGTTGACCATGTGCTTATCACCCAACGCGAATTTTCTTCCGACTACTTCACAAAAAAATGCCTTTCACAATCCTATGCTTACCAGAGCATAAGACCAGGAGCACAATAAGTGCCCATTTTAGGACTTCATATCCAGCACCGCTGCCATCTAGCATAAAGTATGAATGATATAAACCTCCTATAAAATCGAATTATTTTCCAGTGCTAATTTTACTCCAAGTGTTATAAGAAAATTTCATCCTGAAAATTCAAGTATGTTGCAAATTTACCGGGAAATCCAAAAAAAGGTGTAAAAAAATTTAATCATCTTCGGAAAATTCTTATACAAAATTTCAGGTTGATATCAGCAGCAGTCGTGAAATCGTGAAATTCACGTGAAAGTGCGCGTACAGTATAACGAAAATTTATAATGAAAATCTAAACTTGTCACAGTTGAATTACGTTACTATTAAATCTTACAATAAAAATCAACTCTCAAGATAAAACGACAAAGAGTTTAACAGCAGTGCTGGAAAATATGATCGCGTCCCTCAGCTGAGCTCAGGAGTTTTCTCACTAATCATACACAAGTTTACATACAAAATCGGGTAGGAGTGTGCATGAACAATTTTCCAAAATTTTCCCAGAATTTTATATATCGTCAACCAAATGCATATTTTCCAACACTATTAAGAAGGAGTTGTAAATTGTACGCCAGTGTGGAGAAATATGCACCTAAGCAACCACATATGTTAGTGACAGCGCGAAGATTATGAGAAATTCTTATTGATTTATGTAAACTTATATAATTAGTGAGGAAACTTCTGGACTCAACAACCGAGAAAAGAAAGCATATATTTTAACACTGCTGTACGCCTTCGAAAATATGGCGTCTTATTCTGTACGCCTGATAAAGCAACATCTACTGCAAAAGTACAATTACAGTGCAAAACTATAGCCGTTTTGATCCTTAGAGGTCTATAACACATTCCTCTGAGGCGTAGTATTTTACGGCCCACCAAAATCCCTGAATCACCGTTATTGAATCCTACCAACTCAAGGACAACACTATAATCAATAAGATGCAATTATAGAAAATCTCCAATGGTGAATTAAAATTGGTTTCGTCCTGGCGACAATTTATCAATAGTACGAACTCGAGTGATCTCAGTACGACTCTAAGAGGAATTACTACAGTAACTTCCCAGCCTCGTTGTGAGGATCAATTCTGGTCAATGACCAGTGGTCATCAGTTCTGTGCTTCGCTCCGTCGACTGTCCGTCTATTTTGTGTGACTAATACCGCTCAAACTAAGCTTAACTTAATTTTTATTTACATCATGTATTTAAAATGAATGAAATTTAAGGCAAATCAAGCTTGTGTTTTAATCCCCAACTAAGGTCGCACAATTTTCGTCATGCGTATTCCCCATAACACTGCAAACTCCCGTAAAATACTACTTTTTGTAACCAAGTGAGCTCTTTGAATCTACTGTGGAATGAGTGCAGTTCTGATAGAAAAACCGTAAATTCACGATCCCAGACATACTCAAATTCTCCCAGGTAGAACATTCACGTTAAAATCCTGACAACAGGAGGCAGAAGATAATGATGAATACTCGCATTTCACAAGCAAACTAGTGAGCATCTACTTTAAGTCCGTATCACTCCTTCAAGAGCCCCAGCGATGATTCCTTATACCCTTTCTCACACACAGTCGCGTGCACTGGTTTGGGAGATTTTCCCTCCACTATAGAGGCATTCGACAAGTATATCGGCGTGTTTAACCGACCTCGCCTGAGTGTCGAGAACATTCCCAGGATTAGATTTCACAAATTAAAAGGTAAATCGTAAGGCTACAGGGTACAATCTAAGGACAAAATCTCGCTCGCCCTCGGATACTTTCCAAGGAAAATTCTGCCATTTTCTAAGGAACTTCTGCCTTTTTCTAAGGAAGCCAGCTCTCCACTAATGGGTCCTTGCGGCCTTGTTTCACAACGACGTACTCGAGAAAGTACTCCAAAATAGCAAGAATGTAAATCACATCTGAGGACACAATCGATTAGAATGGCGTGCGCTTTTGTATCGCTCGACGCGTTGTGCGAGAGTGCTATATTGTACGATAATAACAAAATCATTAATGACTGACAAGTTCAATAACGACGTTAGAGCTGAAGTTGGGTGCTCTGATATGTACGGTGACGATGGTGAGGTCACCAGAGGTGTGGCTCTCGACATGGATATACTTACGTCTATTGGGTTGATACCGTCTACTACCGATAAGCAGTTCCCCCTGACTACTACAGGGGTTCATCAGCTAAGTAAGCATGAGAGAGAGGCCCCTGAGGCCCCTGAGGATCCTATGTATGTTTACCCCGCTACGACAATCAATATCACCTCGAGTGACTCCTGTGAAGTTGCTAACGATTTGATCGAGTTCTTCGAAAAGAAATTGGATCTATGCGACTTCGAATTCCACAAGGATCATTTTTGCCTCTGCTCTGAAGTGTACGATAAGAACGGTGACAAAGCCACTGTGAAGGTCCACTTTTTCCGTGTCGGTCGTGACCATGTCAGAGTGTGCTTTCGTTGCCATGGAGGCAGTAGACGGATTTTTAACGAAGTGTATCGACAAGCCACTAAGCATTTCTCCTCCGAGAAGGAACTTGAAGACGAAGAAGAATCTGCGGGAACTATCCCAGAGGCCCCCGACATGGATGACATCAGTGAGAAGGAGCTTTCACCGGTCGTTGAGATGCTCGATGAGTCGTCGCCGCGACTGAGGGCAGAAGGCGCCGGTGCCCTGGCCAGTGGTTGCGGTGAAGTCGCCTCAAGAGCAGTTCTACTCCATAGGGAGGGGATGCTGAGCTCCTTGGTTAACGATCCATGTGTGGCTGTTGTTATTGGGGTCTGCCAGATACTCTTAAACGCTGATTTGACAGACGAATTTTCTGTAACTATGTTATCTAAACAAGAAGTGGTTCCTGCTATATTGGAGGCCCTTGAGAAGTGCACTGACGTTCTCGGTAAAGATAAAACTCGTGCCCGAGTGTTGTCGGCCGCTTTGAAATATTTGGTATGCAACTCAGCTGACCTTGCTCTACAATGCGATGTGGCAATATTGGGTGATGTTCTGAACACAGTCGGTGGTGATACCATCTGCTCTGCAAATCTCGATGAGGTTCTCAAATACTGCTAGGGGCTTTGAATTTGTAGCAGTTCCCAAGTAGTTGTGGGGTGGTGGATTCGTGACCGTTTATGCTCATCATCATCATCGCTGTTGTTTTCACTCATATTTTATTGTAAATCTGTCGGTAAGTGCCCTGCTATCGTCGAGCTATGGTGAGGGTCGCTGAGGTGCGAAGCTATGGGAGTACCGCGTAATTCTGCAGCTAACGCGTTTTGGGGGATAATAACTACTTGTTGAGTTAGTAACCACATAGGGCCTGAAAATACAGACGAGTGATTCTAATGACCTCTCTTGGTGTTGGTAGTGTGTCGAACTGGGCTAAGAAATTCCTTCCCGTATTTGAAGTCGTTTGAAGTGTTCCCGACCAGGGCTTTAGGAATTCTCACAAGGTAGCTGAGTTATACCAACTGTTCAGAACAGTCCTGGAGCGCCCCTTAGATGAGTCAGTAGTTGCTATAGTGTTTGACAACAAACGGTTGGTTTAGCATATGGTTTGTGTAGGAAGAGGTCATTGACTGAATTAGAAACGGGGAAGGGTAAGCTGGAGGAACTACATGCGTTTCTTGAGAGTATATAAGCTCACTAGACAGGATTGTCAAAGCTGTATAGATGTCTCTGAAATAAACTTATTGGATTTGGTTCGGACCTTGAGGATAGGAATATACTGTGTTGTGGTAGAGTGGAAATTTCTATACACTTGCAGTATGCGCAATCTCAAGAACTAATATTATGTGTGGCAGTCGCAACTCCTTTACTACTGCTATTATCACCCTGAAGTTTTGTATGTAAACTCTCCGGTTAAGTATACTACAGAAGAGGGCTTATGATGCTACTGCACATCTGCAAAAGAAAAATTATGTCTCCGGACTAGCCGCAGCATTTCTAGGTCAATTTAGTATCTTTCCAAAGTTTTTGATATTTTTTTTGGAAAAAATGTTATTGCAGTTGTGAAATTATGTCATTCGTGGACATTTCTGATGAGATTGCGGCGGTGAGGGACCTGATGGTCACGGAGTTCAACAAGCTCAATAGGGAAGTCGCGGGACTTAACACTAAGGTGGCCGCCCTGCATAAACAGCTCCAACACATGGCACTGAGCTCCGACGATAACAACACCAACGACAAGACAGTTCTATATACCTCTAGCGCACTGGATGTCACTACGGCTCAAGGGGAAAACTCGGCGAAATTCTTAACGGGAAGCTCAACTGGGACGCCCGAGAACGACGAGCCGGCTGAAGGTAGTAAAAGTGGCTCTTCGAGGAAGTCCCATCGCCGTGAGGACTCCTTCATGAGCACTGTATCCAATGATGCTGAAGAACTTGCAAGTACGCGGGGTACTCGAGATGGCTTATCTGATGTTGGCCTATAGAGACGCCTATGGAGTCCATACCGTCCTCTGTTCGCAAAGAGCAGCTCACCTCTGTTAAAAAACGTCGTCGCCAAATTGAGGTAGTTATTAAATATAATTTAGTTCAGGTTGTTGAAGTGTCTTAGGTTGAGAGTCCCTATTTGATTGAGACTGATGTAACGGTGGAGTATGGCGGGAAGATACTGTGCGACCTCCACGGAGTTACTACCCTGGGCTTACGCTTCTGGTCACTGTTCCCTATCAGTTTTCCCTGTGGCCTAAAGGCCTCCTTTCGAGCCAACTGCGACAGCAGCTCAAAAGAGTTCCGTGCATACGCGATATAATTGAGGATTCACGCGGCGAGCTCTCGGTCCAAGGCGTGTCTACAAAAGGCGAATCGGTTGATCTTGACGATGTCCTTGAAGCCAATGCTGTTCGGGAGTATGAGCGGCTCGTCGTTAACTTGTGATGTTATCTCCTGTTGCATGAGTACATTGTAGAATTGCTGACTGTTGTAACCAAATCGGTGAATATGAATTTATTAGCTTTTCAGTTCTCATGTTGTTGATAGTCATGCTATACGATGGTCGTATGTCTGTCTCTCTGACGCCGCTTTTCTATCAAGTATTATCGAATGAGCCTAGCGTTTATATGTCAAACAGTTCAGATGACAGAGTCTCGGACTATAAATTATTGATACAGCAACAAGAGTCGACAGCGCAGAATATATTAATCTCAAGGACACTCGAAAGCTATTGCTACTCATTTAAGCGACTTGAAGTGTCTTCCGGTCTGATCTCATCTCTCCGTCCTAAACGAATCGGTAACCAGGCTAACGAGGAAGTAACGTGGTGACACCCACCATGCACCGGTACCAAAGTCAATGATGCAGGAACTACAGCACACCACCACTGGGAGGGCTCTTCTTTGCACCATCTTAAATGATAGCAACAATTCTTCCCACGGTAGATGCTCAGAGATACACCAATGAGGGAATCTCCACTACTCGTGATACGACCATTGTACCAATTCGAGGCACAATATTATCACACAATCGTCCTCTGACGCGACACATGTCACCAACAAGTCCGAACTACGATTAGGAGGGTCAGTTCGATTCCCTAGTGGTAACAAGGAGGCTCAGCAGCAGAACAATTCGGGGTGTACGCATGTGACTGCGAGTCCTCGACGATTAATCTCAATCTGACTGGTTGTTGCCAGAAGTGAAAAACAAATGCCGCATGGATGTGCAAGTCTCAACTTCTCAACGATCAGTATCATTAAACTTTCATGATGACCCAGCAGTGATCATAATTCACGACGACAACGAGAGATGTGCTTCAATCTGTCATTTTATGAGCTCATCGAGTCGCACTTGGTTCGTTGTGGCCATTCTATAGCGGGTTGATTGGAACAGCCTTTTCGCCGTGTTTCGCGGATTTGACGATATACGTAACCGTTGGTCCAATAATCACAACAAGAACGCCTCTTTGTAAGGAAACGTTATGTTACATACAAAGACATACGCCTCTTCCACAAGATCACGTTCCTTCGAAGTACTTAAGTCCGTTAACATCACCAACGAGTAAGTAGTTGGAAATGAGTGGTCCCGGTGCTGGACACAACAGCTGCAACACAGCGTTACTAGTATTCTTATCTCCACCACCAAGCATCAGACCAGCATCACCGTAGGTTACTGATCGTACCCACACGAGGCCAGCCATGTTACCAATGAACACCTGAAAATTCGAGACTATAGCCACAGAGTTCTCCTTCCGTATCATCTTACATCCTCCAGCTTGGGCGCGACTATCACTGCCAACAAGGAGTCTTTCAATTCTGCCGGATCGCCCTTCCACACTTCAACAGCAGGTGGAGTGGCCTGCGTGAGCTTACACAACGTAACAGTCCTCAAAGGAACAGTAACATTGTGAGGATTCAATTCACGCATTGCACCGAAGAAGTAATCCCGAACCTGTTATCAAGGCAGTAATACTGTGATAGAATCACCATTACGAACCCACTACCCTATTAGTATTAAGCCATTGCATTCTAGCAGCATCAGTTGGTACCACACCGCCGGACTTGGGCAAGGACACAACCTCAACCTTGGGCTCCTTGTTGGCCTCCTGGTCCGGTGCTTCCAGCCCGTCCAAGTAGATCATATTAGCCACAGGGTCATTCGCTAACTTCGTCGAGCTAGACCGCAATCGGGCAGCATCACCTGAGGGGACTCCAGTAGACAGCACTCATAATACACCCGACCAACTACCAGCAGCATCGTCACCATAGTGTGAGGCCAGGTCCTGGTACAACTCATTATCATCTAGCACCAATACAATGTCAACCTCGAATGCCGAGATGATAGTCTTCAGCAATTCGGTCGAAGGCTCAGCCGGTGCGTTGATTATCAAACCAGAACGGGCTATGTTCCTGATGGTCACCAAGCCGTTAGGCAACAGCCGAGCACAGCCGCTACTCTACTACTTAGGGCCGCCACTCATTTTCTCTATACCCGAACCAGTACTAGGCTGTACCGCAGCGTGCTTAAGACGAGCCTTCACGGTTTCCGCCAACACCTTGCACCACCAGATATACACTTGCGGATTATCCGTCCAATGCTTATAGCCATAGAAGTACCTATCATAGGGGTCCAGGGAACTTCACATTGGTGTGGTATGTGATACCATAAGCTCCTCCCCAGTCTATTAGACAACTGATCCATCGTTCCGCCCGACTGAACCGCTTCGAATGAGTTCAAATCTTTCGGTGGTTGGCTGATTTTGTACGTGGCGGTGGGCTCCGTATCGAACTCATAGCAACTACTATCCAATATAGTAGCATTCATGGTGCCCGGCAGATGAGGCAGCTCTCGGAAACTGCCAGTGCATCGAGGGTCCAACTCCACGAAAATCGGCCGTCGGTGTTTCCGTAGTGCGAAATTCGCCAGCATATACGCAAGAGTGGATTTCCCACTGGCCGAGGAACCACATACCAACACCTTAGGTGGTGGACACATAGCAGTGCCGAGCTCTGTTGCACGCTTCCGCCTCTGCTCGATGATAGAGGCTACGCTGAAGTAGTGTGGCATAGTAGCATTGGTCGCATCGTATTCTTGAACTGTTGACCCTCGGAGCTCCACACAGCAACCGTGCCATGTGTACACTGCTAGTTGGGAACCAGCTAAAAGGACGAAACGAATAGGCATCGGGGTTTTGAGCAATGACTCGTGATAACGACAATGTGAGAAAATATGTCCATTGCCAACTACATGTGTCGGGGACAATATGAGAACTTGGATAAAATTTTGGGAATTCTTATTGGCTTCTGAACACCTCTACCCTAATACATATAAACTCTTTAAACTGTAGATGGAACTCCTAAGAGCGAGCATATATTCCAACACTAGATGCTGAGATTTCAAGTATCACCCTTCCCCAAACATTACGTCTGATAACATACTCGTTGCCCAGGACCAACTCCTTGCCGAAGATCTCAGCACTCGCGAAAGTGTCCGGCACCTTGGAATGGGCCTTCAGTACCACAGCGCCCTCCTTAGTGGCACCTGGGTCGGTACTTGGCAACGGGGCCAATACCTACAGCAAGTGCACAAAGGGGTCCAAGGGTACGATATTACCAGTCGGAGCTCCGTCCCTGGTCGGAGCTCTTTCGTCCGCTGGAGGCCGATCATTTGTAGATTCTCTTGTTGGATCGACGAGCCAACATGTGTGGGCCCGCTGATCGTCCCACCCTCTCCACCATACCCACCAGTGGTTGCCGCTTGATGCTGCAGGTTGGCCTAAGGGGGACATGTGATTACCTCAATGAGCCCCCGAGGGCAGCATTACCTGGAGGACATGGGGCTGGGCCATTTTGTTGGGGCCGCCCATATGCTTATCGTAATGAGAGCCACCGCCCTTGTTTTGATAGTGGAAGACACTTGCATTAGGGTCGGGCTGCTGAGGGACTCTATCATATGGCCCCGAGTTGCCCTGAAGACCATGGTCCGGGGCCATGTGGGGCTTCGTGTCACGGCCCCCAGGGATGTGCTGTGGGGGATGACCCGAGGGTGGTGGTGGTGGGAAGCCCTTGCCGTACCCCTTGCCTAAGGTAAAGGCTACCTCATTATCACAGCAGAGGTGTATTGACTACCCTTCCCTGACCAACCCTTGCCCTTGCCGAAGAACCCCTTGCCCATGGCCATCATGGCTGCAAAGGCCGCTGGTGGGGGCGGCTGGGGGGCCTGTTGCAAGTTGCGGAATTGATTCAATGCTGCTGCTGTTGCCGAATCGGTCCCCCCTTGAGGAGGAGGAGACCAAGGCGGCGGGGGCCCTCCTCCTTTACCGTTGTAATGTGGTGGGCCTCCGTCTCCTCCTGGAGGCTGGGACCACATTATAACAATAAACTGATGACGATAAAGGTTCAACCCGACGACACTGATAAAGGATCGAGCCCTTCAAGGAGTCCGCCTTATATAAGAATATCGTCCTCCTCATGTGCCACACTACCGGGACTGGGCGAACTTGAATCTTTCATATCTTGAGTACTCTTGCAGTTCCTCAACGCTCGATGATATCTATGGGGTGAGGTTTAGTAGACTGCCTCTCCCTCCTGAGTGCGCTCCCAAGATCGAGTTTTACATGTGATGGCTAATCCTGGGTGGGCTCTTGAAGGTCTATTGAACACGCCGCTAGGTCGGGGCGGAGAACAGATGGCGTCACTTTTTATATCGGGACCTGTCACTATTCTTCCGTCCCTTTTCTTCGCATTCTTGAGGATACGGCTGTCCGATGGGTATGTGCTAAGTGGAGTTCCTGGTGGTAGTATATATGCATGGCCTACTCTCGAGTGAAGGGGCACAGGAGCAGTCGATGGCCGAGGACCCGTAAGCGTGCGAGCCCAAGCCGGTTGGGTAGCCGAGATGTGTAAACTTATCCCCGATGAGATCATCGATAGCCTCGGCAGCTGTTGGAGTGGCGTTGTGGATACCGAAACAGTTCACAGCGCTGGCGGGGACATGGATAACTAAGCAACAGGTAGATGTGCTGTTACTGGGGATCGAACCGGGGACCTCTCGGTGTGACGTGGTTACCTCGGGTTACTCTAGGGTACTGAGTGGGGTCACTTCGGGAGGATGGGGTGTGTCATGTGTACGATCTATTATATGGATAGTTTTCCAACATTAATCGAATTTTTTGAGTTCTAGTTCTTTATTCGTGTTGAAGAGAATCTTTTGCACGCATGCCCAAGGTCATATCTTTGCAGCGTAGTTCACTTTCTCCACGTATTAATGCCGTATTCTGTACTGGTAGCAGGTACGCCAGGTGTAGGCAAAACTACCTTTTCTAAAGAGCTAGCTGCGGCTATGGGTTCGTGTCGGGTTATCGAACTTGGCAAAACAAGTACCTCATTCGTATCTTTGTAGGAAGAACCTAAGATTCTCTTTTCTTAGTTGCGGCTGAGCACCTTTACAGTGAGTGGGATGATGACCATAACTGCAGCATTTTCGACGAAGATGCTGTTGAGGAGCATCTTGAGAGCCTTGGAGTCTTCGGCAAGGAGAATGTCGTGGTCGATTTCCACTCCCCGGATTTCCTCCCATCTGAATGGTAATAGCATGTAGTTGTAGTAGTTTTGGTTTATTGAGGAAACTTACTTCGTATTTGGTAATTATGTTTGAAGTTTAAATGCAACCTCCAAGTAAACGGCAAAGTAGCTGATAATGTGTTGATAGTTGACGCCATAAAGTTGATGGTATCCTTCAACACTTGAATGCGTTCAAACTTCGAACGAAAGTGGTAATTTTTGGGGAGTGAAATATATGGAAATAATCAGTCGGACATACGATGGTCTTTTTTGACTGGGAACTGTGGGGGAATATACTTGTGGTGATTTCAAGCAATATCTACCGAAATTATTTTTTTCGATTTCTTTATGTTGAAGTAGTATTCAAAACTTATACTGTTATTCGAGCTCCCGCTCGGAAATTGGAAAGCTCTTTTTTCAAATTCATCGATCGAGGTTACCTCGGGTCTTCTCTGCCACGGGGCTAAATATCTCTCAGTGGGTTAGGCAGACATTGAAGAGGTTTGTGATGATATGGGGTGCTGTTCCATGGAGTTGAAAGAAAACTGTTGTCGTTGTTGATTGCTAAGGTTCGACCTAGTAGTAGTCTTGCGGTGCTCTACGGAGGCCCTGTGGTCACGTCTAGAGCAACGTCATTATACGGAAGCGAAGATAAAGGAGAATGTGGAGTGCGAAATATTCCAGACGGTATGGTGTTGTGGGGATGGGTTTGAATCTACACGCAATGGTCCCCGGTTCGATTCGTGGTAGAGTCGTTTTGCTTAGATACTTGACGACTGTCGAGAACACTTTGGTGAGGACAAAGTGTTGGAGCTGCAGAGTGTTTCCATAGAAAACATCGCCACCAACGTTCAGAGTGTTTTGGCTAAGATTACCTCTACCGCTACTAAGGCTCATTGAGGGCCTCTGGACAATACCAATTACTGTTCCTTTGCTTGTTGTATTGTACGTAGTTGAAATGCCGTGATCGTCCTTGAGTTCAACAGTTTTGTATCTGCTTGGTTGAAGTAAGCTGTCCTTTTCTCAAATGTCGGAAGCCAACGGATCGTCTATGGCATGCGACGGGCCGGTTGGGCCCTCTCATACTAGCAGCTCGGCGAATGGTAGACGTAGGAGGGGGTATTGGGGAGGAGGGAAGGGCAAGGGCAGGCGGAGCGAAGCGATTCAGGTTTCTCAGAATGATTCGCAGGTTAGCGCTGATGCCAGTTCTGATGGTGTGCCGAGCAAAGGTGGTCGACGAGGGTATTGGGGCAAAGGTTCGGGTCAACGAGGGAAGGGAGAAGGACGGACTTCATCACCAGAGGGAATGGGCGTGGAAAAGAAAAAGAAATCGCGGGCACGTCGCAAGGAGAGGGATCATGACGCTGGGAAGCCAACTGTGGTGACAGGGGACAGCACTGGTGTCACCAAGGGTGGTGGTGAAGTTGGCGGGAAGGGGCATGTCGAATGGGCTCAGAGGAATCGGTTTAAGGGAAGGAGACGTAATGCTAGTTTTAACCCTACTGGTAGTGAGCTGGTGGACGCGTTGTTGCAGCAGTTGGAGGGTAAGGGCCACTATGAATGTATGATATGCATGAACCGAGTTGGAAGAAGGGCGAAGATATGGCAGTGCCGCGATGGGTGTTGGGCCATATTCCATGCTAAGTGCATTGAGCAATGGGCGGCCTCGGCTCACAGTGAGTTTGCAACGTTCAGGTGTCCGGGTTGCCAGAAGGAGCATACGGATGCTCGGGCGATCAGTTGTTATTGTGAAGGAGGGGTAGCTATGTTGGATTCGCATAGTTGTGGACAGCAATGTCAAAGGAAAAGGCCTTGTGGGCATGCGTGCAGGATCATGTGCCATCCTGGACCGTGTCCTCCATGTGAAGTGGTTATAGGGGCAATTGCGTGTCATTGTGGGAAGCGCGTGAAGGAGGGGGTAAAGTGCAATGAGAATATCGAGGGGTGGAGCTGTGGGGAAGTATGTGGCAAGTTGATGAGGCCCTGTGGGGTCCATACGTGTCCGAAGATATGCCATGCTGGTAGCTGTGGCGAATGCGAAGTGACTTCGAAGAATGTATCATGTTATTGTGGAAAGCACAGGGCGGAGGAGATCAAGTGTTCTGCATTGTCGGAGGGCTCTTGGACGTGTGGGGATACGTGTGGAAAGGAGCTGTCATGCAGACACCATAATTGCACTCTACCGTGCCATGCTGGCCCTTGTCCGAGTTGTCCTTACGACCCTAAAGTCATTGGGGCGACGCGATGCGCTTGTGGTAAAACTACTGCGGTTGTTGGGGCGGCCTCGAGGGTCTCGTGCACTGACCCTTTCCCTACGTGTGGGAAGATTTGTGGTAAACCTTTGGCGTGCGGTCATCTGTGCCCGAGAAAATGTCACAACGGTCCATGTGACGATGAGAAGTGCGAGGTTATGGTAGAGCTCACTTGTGTTTGTGGTAAAACAAGAAGACGCATGCCCTGTTGGGAGGCTACGACGATGGACGGCCCTATGAAATGCCATAAGAAATGCAATGCGTTGAAATCGTGTGGAAAACACAGGTGTAACGTCGTGTGCTGCCCTGGGGGAGCCGATGCACATTTCTGTACGCAAATCTGTGGTAAACTTCTGAACTGTGGCAAGCACCACTGCGATTACCCCTGTCATCTCGGGAAGTGTAGACCTTGCGCACGAGTCAGCTATGAAACCCAGTACTGTTATTGTGGACATGCCTCTCGAGATCCTCCCATTCCGTGTGGTACTCCTCCACCGTACTGTGATCGGCCCTGTTCGAAGCCTCGGCCTTGTGGTCATCCCTGTCCCTCGAAGTGCCACTATGGCCCATGCCCTCTGTGCACAGTATTGGTCGACAAGGAGTGTGGTGGTGGTCATGGCGCTATGAGAAGGGTACCTTGCCATGTTACTAACGTTAGTTGTGGGGCTCCCTGTGGGAAGATGCTCCCTTGTGGTCGTCACTGGTGCCAAAGGGTCTGCCATGGTGCTCCCTGTTTGCCTGAGGGGAAGGTGTGTGAACAGAAGTGTCTGAAGCCGAGACCATCTTGTGGACATCCTTGCAATGAGAAGTGCCACGATGGACCGTGTCCGAATACTAAATGCAAGGCAACGGTGACGGTCTCGTGTCCCTGTGGTCGGCGTAGGGAACTACGACCGTGTGGCCTTCTACCGGGGGATGTGAATGCGGTCCCGGAGGAGCTTGAGTGCACTGAAGACTGCGAGAGGGAAATGCGACAAGCGCAATTACGGCTAGCATTCGCATTTGGTGACAACACTGGGTCGGATGAGCACTACTCGGGCGACCTTGTGGCTGTGGCGGAGAGAAACGCTGAGTGGCTAGCCTCTATGGAGAAGCATTTGACTACAGCAGTGGTCCAGCGTCCGGTCTCCATGTCTCTGCCAGAGATTAAGGACCCGGAGCGAAGACAGTTGTTGTTGGATTATGCCCAACAGCACTACAGGCTGGAGTGTGTCGCTGACAGTGACGGGGTGGTCACATTGAGGTGGCTCTCGGGTGCAAGGAGACCACATCCAACACTGAGTGAAGTTATTGCAATGGAGCCTCCGTCGACTCGGTTGCCTTATACGATTGACTTCGACCCGCAGGAGTGTCCGAGAATAGTGGTGGAGACGGGGACCGCCGCTGCGAGCTTACGAGGCGAGATCTACCAGAGATTGCGAAATTGGCTGGGCCAGTTTAGATGTCGGCGAGATGGTCGTAACCTACTGGTTGAGTTTACTTCTGAGAAAGCAGCGCGAGAGGCGTTTAGGCACTTGAAAGCTAAGTTGGGCAGCGACGTGATAAGCCCGTTGAAGCACGCGTACCTTGAGAACGCGTGATGGGTGGAAGAGTCGACTCCTCTGTAGTTTGATCTGTCATTCCTATTCCTACTGTTTCCTGCATTATTACTCATGAGCGTAGTGGTGTTATTGGGACTTGTCTACGTTAGTATAACTGCCAGTTGTGGTGGTGTAGCCAGTAGGAATCAATGGAGTTTCACGACTGTGATATGAAAAGGGCTAGTGAAAAATATATTTGACGACGCATATCGGTTTTTTCCAGAGTATTATATCACTTCACGTAAAACGGGTGAAACTGCAATTACTGTAGGCAGTTTAGAAAAGCGGAAACCGTGGGAATGCCATTTTCTGATCGACTGTCGTGTTTTCTGTTTCTCCCTTGCCCTTGTTTAAGGACAGACTTTAATGGTAGTAGCGACATCGCGTGCTGCCTTGGAGGAAGCGTCTAATGGAAGATCTCTATGGTGGTCGAGGGTCGTTGCTAGTGTGAAGCGATTCAATCGATCTCGTATGGACTATATGCGTCTAGCATGGCCTGTTGAATGGACCATCTTCAAGAAGGGTGCATGGTGAGTTATAGCAAATCACATTCATAGACGAGTTATTCTCTGCTTGGATCGTTGTGCTCGAGAAAATATGATCGTAACATCACTATAAATGATCGTAACATCACTATAAATGATTGTAACATCACTATAAATGATCGTAACATCACTATAAATGATCGTAACATCACTATAAATGATCGTAACATCACTATAAATGATCGTAACATCACTATAAATGATCGTAACATCACTATAAATGATCGTAACATCACTACAAATGGTCACTATGGCTATAGACATCATAATACAACATAAACAATACATCATTATAAATGATTATGGTAATAGCCATGACTTTAAGTGCTACTGAGGATAGAGGTTCTTAGTGGTCGATCGAATGAGGCAGGATGTATTGTGGTGCAGTAGTACTGGTTGTATTGTCAGGTGGGGTATTGTGTTCTTCATTATAACACTTCTGATTCACAACTGGGTTCATAACTGTGTTTATATGCTTGCTGGGCAGTACGGTGTGTAAGTACTTTCTACTGCTGTCGATGGTGTTCAAGGTGCCCTTCAGATACGGTCCGTATGGCCGTCCTGGCAACCCCGTTGTGGACATTCTATTCGAGCTCTTCGGCCCTGAGCCAGCGGAGTGGAGTGTAGGCTAGTTGGCTGTTTGGAATTTCGTGGCGCGTGACGAATCTCGTTGCTTTCAGCCGGCTCCTGGCGATATCATCCTGTATGTTACAGTTCTCATGGGTGTGTTCTATGCCCTACGCCCTTTACTCTTCCCCTTCCCATTCCGTGAGTGGAATAGCTTGGAATAGCTCCCCGATGGTATGTCGTTTGACTCAGGTACGATGAACATTCTATGGCGTTGGACGGTGGTGGCGAGTTTGGCAACTTATGCGAGGCTGGCATCCTTCATATTCACGGTAAGTCCACGGAGGGTACGTCTCCTGGTGGCCTGAGTGGACTGTTGTGGGTTTTAGCACGCGTGTACACGAGTATCTTCCCTCAGATCTTGCCTGGTCCAGCTGAGCATTGCTCCGAAGCAAACTTCAACCCGCCGACAACGGCTGGCGAGATCTTCGCACGTATATTCGTTTCTGGAGGCTGCAGTGACCTCATCTTCTCGGGCCATATGCTCTACGTTATCACTGTTACATGCGCCTTGTGTAAGCCTGTTGTTGGAGGTCCTTGGTTCGATCCCTGGACATGTCAATTTTAGTCCGCTATGCTGAGCACTGGTCCATTAAATACTTTGCATTGGTACTCAACATACTCCAAGGCATTCTCATCATCGCCTCACGTCGACACAACACTGTGGACGTGGTAAGGCCCAACTTCTTCTATTTCCTATTACGTTTTCCTAGGTTGTTGCTGCGTATTCAGTGCCCTGCATCTGGTGTACTTTTGCTTATTTCGTAAGCCTTACACCACCTTCTATCATAAACCAGTGATTCGTTTTCTAGGTTCCTAATGATTTCGAGGTAGAAGTTCCTCCAGAGATCACCGGTCAGTCTCGAAAGGCATCTCCCAGGGCGGAGACAGAGGCCGGTTGCTCTAACGCTACACCAGATTCCCCACCCATCCGAGCTAGTGGTTCGACTGCTGTATCCGATATAGAGCTCGGCTGTGGTGTTCCTAATGTTCCTCTAACAAACTACGCATCATGACAATTTCCTATCACGATTGTGAATTGCATAATGTAAAGGACTCGTAATATTTACAGATTTGTAGCGCTGCCTCTGAATGTAGTTGTAGTAGTGTAAGGTAGTGAATTCCCTACGACAGAGGCACTTGCATCTTGGCGACGTCGCCAGTGTGATGTTAATTTCACAAAAAAATTGTGCTATATGACTCGTGTTGCTCATTACTCTCATTCTTTCTACTTATCGTCCTCGCACAACCCCTTCAATAACAGTATCGTCAGAAGTGTTCTCTTCTGTACGACCTCCCGACGTTCTTGAGTTTATCACCGTCCAACTCTTTGAAATGGAAAGGGGGTGAGTGTGTCAATTGGTTGGAGTTTAATATCAACTATTTTCGGGCGAGCGAGATTAATCCTTCTTCGAGTCAAGATTTTCGGGCGTGCGCTAAATCCTTGAAACGAAGATTCGTTTGAGATCGCCCAGTGAGGTGAGTCCCGCAGGTTCCCTACTTTCTATGCCAAGCTCCTCAGTGCGGTCATTCTTCTTAGCAAGGAAGGCCTACATTCGGGCAGCCTGGCCAGTTGAATTTGCCGTTCTCAAAAAGGGATGGTATGAGCTCTGCTTTGCAAAGGTGAAGATGTTGTTGGTCGCAGGCCGTACATGTTAGGAGGTCTCTTCTCCCTCCTGGTCCACAACTGGGTGCACAACATGGCTTATTACTATGCTGGTATATACCAAGTGTAACGATGTCGTGGTGGTCGTGCTATCGGTATGGTCAATGAGTCAGGTATGGTCCCTATAAAGGCCCCAGCAATAGAATACATGACTTTGGTTTTGAGTGGTTCGGGACGGCATTTGTGGGTTGGTCTGTGAGTCGTGAGAATGCTCTCACTAGGTCGGGATGGTCTTCCTTCTCAGACACCCCCAGGTGACATCGTACTGTACATAACGCTGGCTATAGCGATAGTCTACGCGTTGAGGCCACTTGTCTTCTCGTTCCCCACACGTGGGTTGTGCTAGTCGTGAATGTTCATGATGGCGTTGATGCTCAGGTACATTGAACATTCTATGGCGAGTTTTGACAATGAGCATCTTCACCGTTACGGGTCGGTGTATTTCATTCATTTTTACTGTGAGTTGACTGATCAGCTGCAAAGTTGGGAGATAGGTTCACTGCAGTTGCTACCGAGTTCGGCTCAGCATTGTGCGGAAGATGAGTTTGATCCGCCTAAGAACTGGGGAGAGATATTCACCCATGTGTCTGTGTCTGGCGGCTGCAGTGATCTTATCTATTCGGGCCACATGATGTATGCTATACTTGCTACATGTGCTATATGTAACTTAAGGGAAAGACGATGAGCTTTGACCGTTATGGATGACAATCTTCGTAGCACCTAGCTGTCTGTGGGAATTCCCGGTGTGGGAACTCATTTACTTGGCAAGGGAACTTGTGTACGATTCAGATTAGACTAATGATGGTGTTACAATTTTATTGTATTGTCTCAAATACGGTGCATATTGCGAGACATGGAACTGTCTCGCTCGTCTAGCCGAATTGAAGTACTCATCAGAGTCGTTCAGGGAGGTTCAGACTGTTTTGCGATGTGTATGCGATAGGATTTTTGTCAGTCCGGTACGCCCAGAACTGGTACATTAAAGCAACATGCCTCGCATTGAACATCCTGCAGGGTTTTGTAATCGTTGCATCGAGAGCTCATTATAGTGTGGATGTGGTAGGTTGCACGTGACCTTCTACACATGATGTTGGCCCGCTTCAGATTGTCGCTGCGTACACAATACCGGCGTTTTGGTGCACTTTCGCGTATTTTGTAGGAAAAGTGTTTTTTGGTTTTTTTCCCATCGTGTGTTGTTGTGGTAGGTCCCTGAGGACATAGGTCCGAACGCAGTGCCCATCGAGAAGACCAGTTTGGCGGCTGAGGAGGGGCCGCCTGTCGACCCTGCCCGTTCGGTCGGCGGAGGAGTGCTGGATTTGGAGCTGGGGGCTACAGGAGCGTCATCAGCTGCCTCTCCGGTACAAGCATAGCCGAGGAGGAAACGGTTAAGTTGTATGAATTTATCAAATGTGGGAAGGTCGACCGGTGTGGTCGTTACTTCGTAAACCGAAGTTGTAAGTAGTTTTCTGGTGGCATTGTCAGCGATGGGACTTCATCATATACTATGGTCGGTAGTTCCACGTTGGTTATATAAGGCCGATTCATTTCATTCTAAGGAGGATTCTCGACGAGGTTTTTCTAATGTAGTTGCCGTCGTAAAATTGTCACTATAAGTTGCTATTGAGTTGGGATGCTCGCGATTGGATGAGTTATCGGCCGAAGTGAGCTAGGATATTATTCGTGTTACTGAAGCATGTCACCTCCCGACTTGACACAAGGCTACCGTGATGGGTCAGCTTTAGTGACAGTGGAAGAAGACGCGATTGCTGATTCAAATGTGCTCGGTTTAGGTAAGCTCGAATTGCGTCGCTCCGCTAAGATTTGTTGCATTTTTAGAGTCGTCTGCAGTGGAGGAATCGAAAACCGATTTCCAGGGAGCATCTCGGTCGGCGGCTCCGCGTAGAAGGTCGATGATGGACCGGGTGAAGGCGATGTTGCGAGTTAGAATTGATTACATCAAAGGCGCATGGCCGGCAGAATTGGCTGTGCTGAAAAAGGGAGCTTGGTGGGTCTAGAAGGTGCGTCCGGCCGGGTTGTATTTTTATTTTTAGGTGGGGTATTCTGTGGTTTGTATTAACATTAGTAGTGCATAATTGGGTGCACAATATGGCTTATTACTATGCTGCGAGATATGAAGTGTAAGTGTAGCGGAGCGAAGCAGGATGATGATTTTTTCGTTCAGCTATGGTCCATATAAGGGGCCTGGCAATCCCATTCACGACTTCCCATTCGAATGGCTCGGCAGTGGACTGGTCGATGCTGCGGTAGTGTCACAGATTGTGATTTTGGCTGCGGGTAGATTTAGCCCTCTCAGGTGGCCCCTGGTGACATTACTAATTACTTCAGCTTAATACTGGGAGTCGGCTACGTATTGCGGCCTTTATTCTTCCCATTCCCTCATCGTAAGGGGATATGGGTCTGCTTCGCTCCGCTCATTTTTGTCGTTTTTCAGGGGCTATGAATATGCTGTGGCGATGGGGAGTAGTCGCCAGTTTGGCAACATATGCTCGTCTTGTCACTTTCATGGTTACAGTAAGTCTAGGGCATTGGCGGTTGTGGAGTTAGTGCTGTAGTTACTTCCGGGATCAGCACAGCATTGTGCTGAAAATGAATTCAACCCTCCAAGCGATTGGGGTGTTATTCTAACGCGGCTTTTCACCTCTGGGGGCTGCAGTGATCTGATATTTTCGGGTCATATGATGTATACGATTATTGTTACATGCGGAATATGTAGGAAAAATGCATCATGCGGGTTTTGAACCGACGGTCTTTTCCTCTTCAGTCCGATACAGTAGCAATAAGTACCTCAAGATTTTTGTCCTGTTGCTGACAATCCTTCAAGCCTTCCTCATAGTGGCCTCTCGATCACATTACAGTGTTGATGTGGTAAGCAGTTCACGGTCTGTCCCCCATACATTTGAGTGTCGTTATCCAGGTCGTTGCTGCATATGCGGTACCATGCATGTGGGTTACCTTTGCTCACTTCGTAAGTGTTATTGTCTTGGGTGGTCGTCGTCGTCGGTGGTATAGCTCGTGATTAGGTGCCAAATGACTTCCGAATGACCGATGAGTCAATCTCGTCGCCTGGAGTGTCCGATGGTGAAGATGATGAGGAAGGTGTGGAGGAGTATCCAACAGCAGTGCCATCAAGTGGCACTGGCAAAAGCAGCCGTAGCAGCAGTGAGCATCAGAAGGTGTCGTCAGTCAGTACCAGAGCGTCTCCTGGTGACAGAGATTTGGAACTTGGCGTGTCACCGCCGAGTGGAGGTAATGATGGTTCGAGATTCTTCAGGTTGCGAATGTGTTGTCAGGTTAATGAGCTCCGTTGAGAATATAGTTGATTTCAATTGAGGTCCCAACAATCTCTTTACGCGACGTGTGCCGTATGAATTTTACTTTATTTTATTCTAACATTGAGAAGGATTATGATATACTTCGTAGTCCATCTCCGTAGTAGGGTTGAATTGCGAATACTGTTGACCGATCGCCGTCGGCTTTGAAATCTCTGTAAGATTCCACATTCTAAAATGCGAGGCAGTGCTCACAGTGTGCGGTTGTAAATGATTTCTCGCCGCCCTGCCCTTGACTGTTGAACTTGAGGGCCATGGTTGATACCAATGAGTACGATGATGGTGATGATGCTGCCGTCTATTGCTCGATAATGACTACTTTCACTGGTGTGACGGTATTGATCCTTGATTGATTATAACTATATCGTGTTGTGTTGATATGTAGTATGAGGGGCGGAGCGATGTGCAGTAGTTATCGTGCAGTGTATGCGATGTGAGGAACTCTCATCCTATCGTATTCTTTATCGGGATAGCTTGATGTCCTCTGGAGCATCTACGCTCTGCTCTCGGGTAAGACTTACATGCCACATGCCATGCCGAGGATAAATTTGCGAGGTGTTGTTCTCTTCGTGGAGTGACGACGTGAATGGTTCGGTGTGGTACTGCATTGGTCTGTGGTCATTATATGTGTTGATGCTATTCAAAGCTGTCCGTAGATGGGAATTGTGAAAGGTCACTGAACACATCTTGTAGGCTCCGAGGTGGAGGATTGGTTGCTAGTAGCATACAAAAATATGTACTTGGTCAACTACGGGTGTTGGGGAAAATTCTAGTTTGGGCTTTGTGCGTTTTCACTCAGAATCGTGTGTGAATTTCGGTACTGCATCGAAGAAGCAGACGTGTTTTCCGATGTTGTTGACGGTCATACCAACATGAATGCGCTACGTATGGAAGAGGTGAATTTTATGTGGCGATCAATCAAAGTGTAAAAGGGTTTGGTCGTGTATACGTTCCAATAGTATCCACCGTGAAATTGATTTCGGCAGTCCACTTATCGAAGACTTAAACAGTGGATAAAGTAGTAGTAGCTAGGGTCGAGGGCTTCTGTATCGAATCGGGTTTCGGGCTCTCAGTTCAGACTGGAAGTGCCGTGAGGTGCAGTGAGGGTATCAAAAGTAGCATGCCGATAAGGATGGGAGTTGGCGGACGCTACTGCATTGATTACGGCTTGACGGATGGCTCCTGTCACCAATGACCCTTCGAGTGATCCTTCTCGTATGCTCACCGGTGAGTGGGGGGGGGGGAAGTGATATGTCGGCTAGTCTTGGTATTTGACCATCACTATGTTGATTCGAACCAACGTCATGGGTAAAGGTCGGCTTGGGTCATACCCTCCTGGTCCTGGACTGTTTCTGCCGAGTCGATTGCAGTTGGAAAGACTAGGGTATTCGGGAGGCGTTGAATCGTACTACTCGATGGATATGAGTTGCTTAGTAAGATACACAGCTGAGGCACTCTTACCACATTCTACGACCAGTAAAGGTGGTACGTGGATGTGTGAGTCCTTCGTCAGTTGGTTTTTCTGTTGCTATTCACTGGTCCTGCCTGCCCTTGAGTTGAGTACCTCATCACCATTCTGGGCGGTGTGTATTATCGTCTATGGCGGAGCTTCTACTCTCAGCAGTGGCGGGAGCTTGCACTGTTGGATGCGGAGCTGCAGCGACAGTGGCCTCAGGTGAGGTGTATGGCTCAGGACAGCGCTCTTGTAAGGCGGCTAGCAGGCACCACGTCGGCTCTGATGGCAGGAGGGTCCATCGGTGTAGCGGCAGCGAGCTTGGCAGCCTCAGCTGGCTATACTATGTGGAAGTAAGCCCCGTGTACTCCAGCATTGATGCATCTCATCGGAGCTGATGGGAAGCAGTTGATATCAACTGTGCGTACTGGAGGTAGATATCTTTTCTCGGAAGATGGGAATGACGCGACGTCACGTACGGGCATCGTCGAGCTATACGAGCCCTTGTTGGCTAAGGAAGAGGAGGAGGATCTTCAAGAGGTATACGCCGAGGCACCACTTCGATTCACTCATGAGTGCATTATAGGCCTCGGCTCTGAAAGCCGGAGAGACGAAGACCGATAATTTCTTATAGAATTAAACCGTGACCATGTGCTTTAATGGTATTACTGCACTGAGTTTGAGTGGGTCAATAGTTGGTTAGAACTACTACGTGTTTGAAGTAGTATCATTTATCGTCATTTCAAACAATGCCGACTACCAAAGCACGCAAAAGTACAACTAACCCGGTGGAATCTGTTGAGAAGGGCACCGAAGCTGACACTGGTCTGCACACAGCTCCTACTTCTGCTGCTAGCTCTCCTGTTGCGAAGAAAACAGGGGTAGTGACAAGAAAGGGTGACGACAAGTCAGACAAGGAAAAGGATACCACGAAGCCTGTGGGTGGCAACATTCAGTCCAAAGCTGGAGGATCTTCCCGATACACTGGACGAATTCAGTGGTGAGAACTACACTCCATTTGATGTTGAAGTTTTATGACCCCATTGAAGGGCGGCGGCGCTTTGGGACAATTTCTCATCCTGGATTACGATAAGTAGGTTCTGGGTTAAGCGAGGTCGGGGCATGATATCTTCTACGGAGGTCAAAGGCGACCTGGAAGTTACTAAGGATTCCTTCAAAGACTCTGGAGGGAAGGAGTTCTGGTGGGTCTTTACGTAGGGAATTATAATAGGAGGATATACAAATTGTTGTGTTTTACATGCCGCATCTATGTTACTGACTGGTTTAATCTTCTTTAGGTTCCCAACGGCCGATGATGAGGTTACATTCGATCTGTCTCTGGAAGGTGGTAAATTCGTTCCAACAAACGTCCAAGGTGAGTTGAACGTCTATTTTATATCGACAGTTTGGCCGAGCGGTCTAAGGCGCCAGCTTCAGGCGCTGGTCCGAAAGGGCGCGAGTTCGAATCTCGCAGTTGTTATTTTTTGTATTTTGGTCACGTAGTACCGATTCATTTTTAGTCACGAAGTATCATCATTTCCCTGGAGGTCCAAAAGCGCTTGAGAAGCTCATCGCAGCGTAATCGGGTGATGGGACGGACGAGCGCGCCATCTTCTGTACATGCGTGTAAAACATATTGCCTTCAATAACCATTGATTGCGATCGTTCGTTGAGCATTCTTGGCCGCCGCCGGCCTCAACGGCTGATGAATGTCTTTCAGCGGCAAGATAGCTGCACCTCAAGAAACTACGGAGGCTGTTGCCGAGATCAAAAAAACAAAGGAGACGGCGGTGAAGAAAGGGGAGAAGACTGAGGCGAGTGGGAAGTCTGAGGAGAAGAAGATCTGCGTCATTCCATTGGAAACCCGCAAAGCCTCCGAGTCCCTTACTCACCCAACACGCAAGCTGTCCAAGGATGCCCCAGAGTTTATACCACATTCACAAACATCGCCGAACGGGACATATACCGTGGGTGATGAGAGCGGTCTTGCTCCTGCTGCTACTTCTACTACTAGCACTCCCCTTGGTGGCCATTTGGAAACCGACTACTGGGCTGAGGCCGCGAGGAAGGTGTACGTACGCGTGCTCTACTCTCTTTCCTAGCGTACGTGTCTACTTCATGCTAGGTCTTCTACTTCGTTGCATGTGGCGGCCGACTCGGATTCTCTACCAATAACCTACGCTCAGCTACTACATTTACAGGACTTCTACGAGGCTATCAAACACGCTGAAGCTCTTGTGAGTTTCCAATACAAATATTGTCAGTTCATGACGCCTTTTTTAGAGTCAGAAGAAGGGAGCACCAAAAGAGGCAATGCCCCCAGCAATGTCGCTGACGACTCCCGGGAAGGGGGTGATGGTGTGATTCGAATTCTTATATGTTCGGAAGTTCTGAGAATCTTTTTACTATTTCATTGTCCCCACAACTTCTTCTCGTGCAGTAGATGTATTCCTCATGATGACAGTCAACTCGACTGCACCTTTGTAGTTGATTTACATTGAATACATTCCCGAATGTAATAAAAATGCTCAAACTACCAGTAGATAGAGATTTCTCATGTATGTTGCATACGTATTGCGTTCTTGGATGGTACATCACTTCTTCGCGTTGTTGTCACTACTTACGCAACAATACACCGTAGAGAAACATTAGGCAATACGCTCAGAGACCTCTCCTTTTTCCTCTTCTAATTGAATAACATTCTCAGCCATCATCTCCGCCATTACCAACGCATCCATTTCCGCGTTCATCACCTATCACATAAAACTACCAACCGTACACTTAATGACGACGATGCTGAGAGCAAAGGGAGTACCATGGCGCCCTCTGGACACCATTCACTGGCGTGATAAACGAGCCAATTTAATAGGCTGAATTGCTCTCTTGTGGGCTAGTGTGCAAAATGCTATTATTACTGAGCCGTGTTGTCGACTCATATACCCGATACCCCCTTTCCATTTCCCTTACTTCTTTGTTCAAGTATTTGATATTCTCATCCAAGAGGTCCGTCCGTCTCATATCGGCGGACATTATCTCAGACACCTGATGGGAATTCCCTTTTCCTATCCTCGTGTCACCACGCTTACCACTGTAGTGAACAACTGCTTATCGTCACCCGAGCTGGCCATAACCAGATACTCGTTCATCGCCATGTCCTGAGGCGATGTGAACGAATTACGGTGAGCAAAAGTAGCCTCACCGCTTCCGGAGCATCACTGCTAACACCAGCAAGGACCATCTGTGACTTCTCGAGTTCTGTATTCCACATAATGAGTTGTGATAAGAGTTGGAACCTTAGCACTATCGTGATGTGTAGGAAGTGTGGTATGGTGAGTACCTCTGAGAGACCTGATTTACCATCCCCTCCCATTTCCGCAGTAAATGCTCTGATAACGTTATTCCGGGATGTTCATGCAGGAGGTCCGTTCGAATTCGGTCGACGATATCCCTAGGTCGGAATTCTGCCTAACCTCCAGACCATGACCAGCAACCACATCAGGAGGAAACTCACCAACTTATCTGGCTTGGGAGAGTACCCGCGGTAAAGGACAAACGTTGGTGTGCCTCTTGCTACTGGGCACCTGGGGAACCGGACGGTGTTGTGGGACTGGGAGAGGATCGTTTTACCCCAGGGGAAAATCGTTCTTCTCGATGTTGAGACGCTTAATAGTAATAGGAAGATGTGCACGGCGGAAAGTGTCTTCCAACTGGTTTATGAAGGGCCGCATGAGGAAGCAAAGGAAACAAGAATCCTCATACCTGACATATCCAAGGTCCAACATGGCTAGATACAAAATAGGTCCAAGTTGAGGCCACAAACCCAGCCCTACATTTGCAGTAGTATCGCCATGTCGGGTCTAGCAGCCGCTATAACTCTATCATAGAAGTTCAGAGCGCTGACTTCCTCAACAGGACATTCCTCAGGGAACTTAGGGAGGTCCTCCAAAGGTCGGCACACAGGCTCGAAAAATCTGAATAAATTTTCTTTCACTTCGAAGCAGATACGCCCAGTACTTTTCCATTTCCTCGACGACTTTTTCGGATGATTCCCGTCCCTCCCCGCTCAGCTGCACCTTCTGCCGCCTCTGGCCTTTGTACAGTATGAAATCCAATTTTTGGTCTGCTGAGGCCCCCGGTGCAACCGCATAGTAAAAATGTGTCTGCAACACTCGCATGAGAGAAAAAATTCTCTAATTTCCAACATGACTCACATTTTCGATATTGCTGGTTTTCTCAGCGACCCTTTTGGCAAGAGCGATGTCCCTCAAATCTCGTATGAAGCACCCGAGCTGCAGCAGACGTTCTCGCCGCTGTTGGTCTGAGCTGAATGTCTGAAACAACGTCAAGTAGTGTTGAAATATATGTTGGAATTGCTCGCCTGGTTACATTATGAAAATTCACACACGACTTGAGATGGAAGTGTATAAAAACCAACGAAAATTGCCCAAATTTTCCAAATTATCACCGACACATGTATATCATCTTTTCCCCCGGTACTACCACTAGTATAATATTGTCAGTCGTATCGAACTGCTCATCCTCCATTTTTGGTATCATTTTCCCCACGAATTTGAGCTCATCCCGATCCTTCTTCTCCAGCGTAGTGAACGCCTTATCCCCTGCTTCCGTCAGATGATCATTCGACATGGCCGTCCTGATTTGGTCTATCACGCTCGGGTCGTAGGCTACCAGACCGGCCAGCCCCAGGCCCAGGGCGGCACCTAGAGGCGGAATTTTGTGGCGCGTGACGCTTCCTGATAGTAGTACCGAAGGCTAGAGGGCCTCTCCATTTATGAGGCTGTTGTTCAGGTTGAGTAACAGCTGGTGTGGTACAGAACCGTCGTGGTATGCAGCGATAGGATACGGAAGAGCACCCTCGAGCGGCTGCTGATAGGAGGAGACTACTGTTGGTGGTTAGTAGTGGCGACAACGGCATGAACACTTTACTACTGAAAGCTTCCAAATTGGAGTTATAGACCTCATATACGTTATCCTCATCCACACCGATATCCTCTAGTTTGAGCTATGACAGCATCTCCAGGCCAATTTTTCGCGGATTTTTAGTAATTTTACCACTTCTTTTGAAAAAATACCATTTTTTTATCTTTTACCGACTGATTTTGGCTTATTACCCAAAATTTTGATATAATAGCGTGTCTATTTAAAAACACTAGCAGCTCGCGTCGCTTCGCTCCGGGGAATCTCTAGCTCCTACGGAGGGGGAGGGTGTAGTGCACTACCTTCATGGTTGTAGTATATAGCACAGTAGGAGCCAGATGGGACAGGCCTTATGATACTATTACTACTGACCCTCGCCTTGTGTATTGAAATTAGGATGTCGATACTCCTACGAGTGCTCATCACCAACTGCCACGCGATCTATCTCCAAAATTTCCATTTAAATTTCGCCCCGTGGATCCTTCCTGGTGAATTATGGGTAAGCAACCTACTGTACTCAATTTTCAGAAGATGGGTCCAGGGCGCGCGCTAAGTTCGGGCGTGCGCGGTTGTAAGTGATTAAAAAGTAAAAGTGTTATTATTATGTTGAGGAGGGGATGGAGTCATATGGGGACGTTTCACCTATGGCTCGTACAATCTACCATGTCAAACGTGTATAATTTAGTTTCCACTCAAAAAAAATATGGGGAGCGAAAGGTTGATACTGATGAAGAGGATTAGAATGTTATCCAAATGGGAAGTGCTGGGTATTGAACTCAGGTCGATTATTCTTGTTACTCTAACATGCACATATCTACTTAGTAGTAATATCGCTTTTGTGTGGTGCTATAGTGCCTTAATAATTCCTCCCGATTAGAGTTGGTCGTTTGCATACGTATGGGACACATACCACTCCTCCAGCTACTCGTGATACGGTACACTAGTCTTCATTCTCAAGGCTCTACTAGCGTTACCCGACGGAAGGCATCCCCTTCGGTCCTCGTAGCATCCTAGCAGTCGAGGGCCCATGGGTCATGCACTACTATTGACCCCAGCTGTATTCCGTATGCTCCCAGTCCCCTCCCTCTTCAACAGTGGAGAGTAGTGTTGGGCTCTTGATCGTCCCAGCATAGGATAGCCTTGAATTCTTGTTAGGGTATCGTTACTCTTGTCTGCTTATTATGGCTACGACTGTATCCTCATCATCATCAACAACTTCGGCACATCAGTTCAAGGGTGGTGGTGAAGGGGAGGGCCATGCTGCGGAGCAGGGGAATTATAATATGCGCTTTTTACAGTACCGTAGCTCCCAAAATTCTAGTCGGGTGGGAGCAAATTATCAAGTCGTAGTGCCGCTGGTGTTGCCGACTGAGAAGCAAGAGGAAATAAAACGGCTGAGGAGGGGGGTGGCCAGGCCTGATGAAACGCGGCGAACTCCGGAGTTGACAGCATTAGCAGCGGAACTCGGCGATAGGGTCGTGAAGAGTAGTTGCCCTGGTCCGTTTTTGCAAGTGGATGTTGATACTGTGATGACCGCACTGGAGGCCCGAGGGGGCCCGGAGCCGGCGAGGGTCCCGTCGGAGGGAAGAGATTGGTATGAGGAAAGCATGCTGGTGAGTACAGCGCTGGGAGGACGAACTTTGAGACGGAACCAATGGCAAGTGGCCGAGGTTCGATCCCTGGGTAGGACACTTGAGAGGTTGGAAAAGTGGAATGAGGAGGTGGAGACAGTGCTGGAGCAGGACAGGAGGATAACTATGCAGGAGGCTACGGCGCTGTGGAGTGAGGGCCGAATATTAGAGAGAGTATACGATGGTTTGCATCCTCAGGTCGGTCCCGCAGGGGGAGGGGATAATC
Organism: Perkinsus marinus ATCC 50983; assembly: GCF_000006405.1. Taxonomy (NCBI): domain Eukaryota; phylum Perkinsozoa; order Perkinsida; family Perkinsidae; genus Perkinsus; species Perkinsus marinus. The sequence goes on from NW_003213014.1 coordinate 63,468, forward strand.
TAGGAACCTATAATTTTCCCGGGGAGAAACTCATTTTGAATATTCTACTTTCTGGCTAGGAACACATTGTTCGAATAGTTTCTCGTATGAATGTCATTACATTAGGAAAATCATTTTCCCTAGTGTCGTTATCAAACCCTGGGGGTGTCATTTTTCAAAGCTACTGGAGGGTGGGGGGTATCGAGGCATGTGTCGCTGTTCATTAGGTTGCGGCACTCCATCGTATAATGGGCCCTACAGAGGCGTTCGAGGCTAGGGTAGCTCAGGGGAGGTGGAGGGAGGAGGAGAGGGACCAGTTGGTTAGGGAGGGGGAAGCGCTGGAAGTGATACCGGCTAGTGCACTGAGGTGAGTGACTCTAATGTTGGGAAATATGCGTAGGGTCTGACAGAATGCTAAAATTGGGAAAAATTTTGGGGTTCTGTACATGTGTATCGGAATTTATATGTAGAATTGTATAACAAGTGAGAAAGCTTCTCAACTCAGCTGAAGAAGGTGAACATTTCCTATTCCCATCAGGATTGTCATTTTCGTTGTCATCATCAGGCGCTTATCGATATCGAAATCAGCTGCCGTGGAGGAGGGGGAGTTGGGGGACCCCACGAGCTCCAATGATCCCGAATTGTTAGAGTGGGTGAGAAAAGCGCGGGGAAAAATCGAGTCGGGGAAAAGGAGCCGAATTCCTCTTCACACTGTTGAGGAGCTTCTAGAAGACTTCAAATCTCGGGCATTGGAAGCGGACACTGCAGAGGCCCATCGGCTGCTGGTAGCGTTGGAGGAGGGTAAGGAGGCTGCTACCATGTGGAGAGAGCGTGCGAGTCGGGCATTGGCTGTGGATGAGGGTGGTGGACTAGGTAGTGGGGGAGTTCTCTCACTGGAAGGCCTCCGAGAGCTGTGGGATGAGCATGCTCAGCTGCCTCGGGTATGCGTGCCGGAGGTGTGTCGTAGGTTGGAGTCGTTAATAAAGCGGGGGGAGGCGTGGGAGGAGAGGTGTAGAGGACTGCTGGAGGGTGGCAGTAGTCCTAGGGCGGTGGTAGAGGGTAGGGTAGTGCTGGAGGAAATCGCACAGAGTGGGATCACTAAAGCTGTGGATTTATCCGAATGTTTGAGAAATCTCAAAGTTGCGGTGGAGGTAGCAGAGGAGTGGGAGAGGAAGGCTGAGGCGGCGGTGAAGAATTGGGAGGTTGGTTATACGAGGAAGATTTGCTCGGGTTGTGATCGGTTGTCGATTGATGAACAGGGGCCTAGGACGGGGCTAGGGGAGGGGCCCGCGGGGATCGGCTCGGCTTTTATGGAGAACTTGGTAGAGGAAATACGGTGGGAAGTGGCACTTTACGAAAGGGAAATTGGGGAAAATTTGGATTTTTTGCCGAGTTGTGGGATATTTGTGAAGTTGAGGAAAAGTGGAAAGAGTTGAAATTTCGAGATGAAGTTTTGTATGGGAAGATATGTCGCGTGGCGGCTGAGGTCGATACGTGGGAGAGGAGGAAGAGGTCCCTTATAGAGGACCTGGCTGTGGTAGGTTGGTGGGAGTCTACGACTTTGAAGTTGCTGTTGCTGGCAAGGGGGGAAATTTTAATGTGGTCAAGTACATAATTTTGATGTGGTCAAGTACATGTGTTGGTTAGAATATGAACAATTTATGAGAAAATTTAGGGAAATTCTCATTGATTTTAGTACGCGTATTTGGGTGAGCTGGGGTGAGGGAAGCGAACATATATTTATCTGATTATCAGTTCCCGCGCCCAGCTGGAGGACTTAGAGCCCTCTCCTTCCTATTCATGGATTATATGAGGACCGGCATATGCGGGACAAAGGCGGAGCAGGAGGATCTCGAGGGGCTGTTGGCGGCTATGAAGGAAGAGGTTTGGGGATGGGATGTTAGGAAAGCGGTGGCAGCGGTGAGTTGAGATATCTTGAGCTTGACGTGGTATGATACGGATTAGGTCCCTTTGAGCTCCTCGTCATTGGAAAGACTCAGTGAGAGTTATCCGAAATCGCTGAAGATCTTGCAGAAAAGTGAAGGGCGTGGTAGAGTTTCTCTTGCGGACCTACCCCTGCTAGGAGCAGCTGACTTTGAGCATACGCTAGTGGAGATAGAGAAAGTAGGGACGGGTGTCGAACTGGCACGAAACAGTGGGAAAAACTTCGAGTTTTTCGCACATGGCGATTCATGACCTATTCGTTCTTAGTGAGAAACAGAGAGAATGTTTTCCTCGGATGTCGTGCAGTGTATATACTCCATGTGTGCGGGTGAGTATGCTAATGTGAAGTTTGGCATTGGAAGGTTGAAGTTGTGATGTGGCTGACCACGGTGATGTAGTGTCGTAATGAATGACAACACGTGTGACAACAATTGTGAATTTAGTATATCGTGTGAATGTGAACATGAACTGTATAATGTGATTTTCTCGCTCGCCCTCATATATACCTCCCAAGTTAGGAATATGACCGGTCCACTTTAGTGTATAACACTTCATCACAACATGTGAGTCTTGTTGGAGTTTTCGACTGAGACTCTACTTAGCTTACGTGGAATGCTGGGTTTCCATACTTGCCAAGGAGGAGACACCTTCACATGTATCATTGTTTAAATTAGTGTAAACTCCTTATTGTTCCTATCACAATACCTAATACTACATCTCTAGAGATGTTATTATTAATACACTGTGGAGTCTCACCCGTTTTACGTGAAGTGGCGTATTGCTCGGTGATGAAAACGCGATATTCGCGGTGGTATGCAGTAGTCGTGAAATATGGTTCTAACTGCTGTTTTTCATATCACGGTCGTGACTCTCCTATGCATACGTTACTATATCACCAAGAAAAGAGTATAACAGACCTGTAGTGATGATAGTAGTGGAATCTTCACCGATAGTACTCGAGTGTATCCCGTTCGGTTTGAGCTGCATGCCACGTGTAGGTGTGTACTTTTCTGATGGAGTCGTTGCCGATATGGGAGGAGGAGTGGCAAGTGACAAGTTCGGTGATAGGGAACGGCGAGAAGAAGTTGGAGGAATCTCCCAACCCGAGCTTGGCTGAAGCCGTGGTGGAGTATACACCGTATCGGGTGAGGGACTCGACTGTTGAGGGGGAGTGGGATTTCATATCCACCTTGGCCGACGTGGAAGCGGCCTGTCGGAGTCTGTTGGAGTAAGCCGAAGGTCCCGGGTTCAATTCCTGGTGAGGTCTTTTTTATTCAGGATATCTCAGCCGATTGACATTTCTGGCTGGCAGCATTTGAGTCGAGTCTTACGAGAGATCGACAGTAACTTGGTGCAAGTTCCAGAGCTTCTCGCGAGGGTTGACGAAATTGTCGCTGAGAATTATGAGTTGGAAAGGCGGACCTTGCAGTTGGTGCGGGAATTGGAGAAAAGTAGAGAGGATGTGAAGGAAGAAGAGACGGAGGAGTCACCAAAGGAAGAAGTCGAAACGAAGAAGCGGAAGGCCGCTGAGGGGCTAGAAGGGTTGTCGCTGTTTGGCCAGCTCTTGAGTCTTCTGGAGGCAGTCGACCGGTCTAGGTCTCGCATTGAGGCGTTTGAAAAGTGACGGTGGTGTGGTATGATGTGTAGTTTGTTATTATTGTTGTTTGTAGCTCGCTGAGATCGTTAGTGAACACCTTATTAGAGTGGCAGAGGAGGGCTCGAGAGCTCTTCCATTGGGATGACAAGGAGAAGCGTATGGAGGGTTATGAAAAGCCCTCGTTGGAAGCCGTAGGGTGACGAGTCAATCAGTGGTGATGATGATGATCATGTTCGTAGGTCCGCCGTTATGTCGAGGAGCTGGAGGCGGACCCGGTTCTTAAGGGTTTCGCAAATAGAGTCTTCCTAATGCAGGTGAGATTTTCAATGTTGCCGACTTGCTTGTGGGTGACATTAATTATAATCGATTGCTTGGGCGCGCGCTATTTGCAACACTGAGTATTTGTTGTACAGGTCGGGTTTATCTCGGGAGCTATTGGTGCGGAGGAGGCGGCGAAGGAGTGGCAAGTGGAGCTCGGCGACCTTCTCGCGAAGAAGGAGGAGGCCGATTCAGAAGCGCATTTTTCACTGGCAGCACTTCGAAAGATGATGACGCAGTTGGAAGGCTTTGACGTGGCAGTACCGGTGGACGTGGAATTTACGAGAGCTGCCGCGGAGGCGGACCAGTGGTATTCATTTTATCTGAGCCGACGGTCTAGGAAGAAGTAAAATTGTGGTATGTGTAATAGGTTATTTTGAGACTCTAATGTTAGGAAGATTTCCCTGCAAAGTGCTGAAGAGGTCATTCGGGCGGCCGCGATAGAAGATGCGCAGTTTGCAAAATGTCGCGAGCTCATTGCGGCGTCGGAGGAGTGGCGGTCTCTGTCGCGGCATATTGCCGAGACTAAAGAGAATTGGCAAAAGTCTATGGCGGCTATAGTCGATAGTTATACGAAGAGGATCATCGCTGGCAGTCCTGGCAGAAATAATGAGGGAGAAAATGGTGGGACCGGGGATCGAACCGGGGTCTGTTGGTCATAGTGCATCACTCAGGCACGGAAACGGTTGAGGACCATCTCCGTTCTCTATTGGCTGAGTCGAAGAAGCTGCCAGTGCAAGGGGGAGCCGACACGTGGTTGTCACGAGAGCTGCGTGCTAGGTCGGACAACGAGAAATTGTCGGAGGCCTTGACTGATCCTGAATGCACTTTGGAGAGGGCAAGACAGATTTGCCTCTCGGTCGATGCTCCCTCTACTAGAGTTTTGAAGTCCCCGGGAGTAGGTGCTGTCGGTGGTGTGGTATGGTTAGCGTTGGAATATACGTTTGGTTTACTCGCTGACGAGCTCAGGAGTTTCGATTTGAAGATTTACACACGACTTGGGGTGAAGTCTTCAAGAAAACGAAAATATCTCACATTTTCCTCGAGTTTTCCTATTTTGTTGACAACACATGTAGTTGAAAATATGCGTGTTTTGCCATACTGCTTTTACTTTTGTTTCAGTCCGAAGAAAGCTTCACGGAGGGCCCTGCGGAGTGCCCACCTGAGCTCAGGCATGCGGCCTTCACTTGCGATGGGCATCTACTATCTGAGTTGGAGAGAGCAGTGGAGGAGGCCGCCACACTAGAGGGACAGGTAGGGTCATAAGTTGCTCTGTGGTTGGCAGCGGTTCGGCCATCAGATTCACCGATATTTGGAGCACACTAGTGAAGTGGCGGAAAACGAGGATGCTGTTGTTGACGAGGATGTCAACAGTGTCATTGAGCTGGCAGTTCGAGAGGCTATAGTTAGCGGCAGAGTCCACCCCGGCGCTGATGGTGTTCCGGACTATGCGTATCCACTACCGCTGTATTATCCATCGAAGAAGCATGCGAGAAGGAGCAAAGCACTCGAGTTACTCTCAACGGAGACCCCATCTGAATCGTTGCCGTACTCAATGCGCATCTTGGATTTGGTCCCATGGGACGCCCCGAGAGTGTCGAGGGTTGAGCCTCCGGTGGAAGTGGAAATTAGGAAGAGACGGCGGGTTGGTATCTTTGTTGCACGCATGCGCATTGTGGATATTTTGTGTCTCTTGAGATACTCGCTACGATGACTGCAGAGCAAAGGAGAACTGAGAAGGAGACGTTGATGAGGAGATTGCAGAATCCTAAGCCTACAGGTGAGCGCGAGCATGTGACAGTTAATAGTGGACATATGGAGTTCTCAGTGTCGGATTGTATAGCACTGCTGGCGTGGAGTAGGCGGCTGCGATTGAAGGTGCCCGACGTGAAGAAGATCTATAAAGTGTTGGTTTATACGATGAGGAGTGTTCGGGCTATTCTGAGGAGGTTTAAAGTCCTTCGGCCGTCTTCTGTCAAGGGTTGGTTGCCTGGTGGGGAGTTTGTGGTTTGAAGGTGTTTCAGGCGCGAGTTCGGCTGATTGCGAGCCATGGGAAACGCGTCTGAATATGGAGGTCCAATCAGGAGTTGTTGAAGGAGCTACCGCGGATGATGATGAACAGACTAAGCCGTTGGTGATGGTCACAGTGGACGACTTACTGGTAGGAAAAATGACATCTGTGGGAATCGAACCAGGGATCTTTTGGTTTGTTCAGGAAGTTCTGTTGAAGATCGACCGTTTGCCTCTGGCGCTTGTGATCGAGTACAGAGTGGTTACAATCATCGAAGCGGCCTTCGACTGGCGAGTCCGAGCACAATGCCTCGTACACAATTTGGGTCTCGATAGGACCAGACCTAGGCCTTGGGTCGGCGACCGGCGAACTTTGGTAAGAAGGTCTTCGACATTGTTTATTGAATGGAGGCAGGTATTTTCAGTGTTGGAATATATGAGCGCTTTCTCCAGCTGATCTCAGAAGTTTATATACGAACTTGGGTAGAAGTGGATAGAAATCAACGAAAATTTCCCGAAATTTCCTCAGAATTTCCATATTGTCACCAACACATGTAGTTGACCGTGCGCATATTTTCTCACACTGCGTGTTTTTGTGGGATATTCTTAGTCTTTTTTGTACTTCATCAAATCGACAATGTTGTTAGGAATACTGGGCAACCCACAATTTGAGATGCACCGACATTTTCGAGCACCCCGAGCGTGTGCCTGATGCTCCTTTGTTACCACGTGCTTGCGATAATCCGGTCCTGGCACCACCGGTGGAGGACTATATTCGCAATACTATGCAGATGAGGTTCTTTTACATAGTCGAATGCTGCCGTCACTTCTCAACGGTGAGCTTGTTACGATCGGAGTGTGTTGTGAACGGGTGCTTTTACAGGTGTACACAGACATGTGTGAAATCTGTAATGTTGTGACGACTCTCTACACTGACACTGACGCATGGATCACTTGCGATGTGTGCGATAAGTGGTATCACCAGAAATGTGCTGGTGTGTCACCAGACGCGACCAGCTTTACATGTCCGACCTGCTCGAACGGGACTATAGCGGCTGCAGGATCGGGTAACACAAAATAGTTGTCTTTGCATTATAGTGTTTATTCAGATTTGTCACTGCAGCCGGGATTCGCAATAATACGTCAAACCTACGACGAATCCCTACAGCCACCTCTCGATGCTTTTTCATTTGAAGAGCGTGATGTCTTGGCACGTACCATCAAACAACGGCAACGAATCGGCCGCTTCTAGTCATCATTACGTTACATTGTGTATCATTCAACGTCATTTCCTGAACACTCTTAGTTTTGTGCTGTGAGAGTATCCACAGTGACATGCGTCGACCTAGAAATCCCAGTCGGCACAAGCCGCTTGAACTGGGAGATGATGACGCAGCGAGGCCCTCCTGCATTCTCTAGGCGTAACGCGGCGACTATAATTCATCACATTTCCGTCTCATCGTCATTCTTGGGTAATTCGTCTACTAAAGAAGATACTAATTAACCTCGTTGTAATCACCCTGGTGTAACCATCGTTCTGAGTATAGCATGCTTCTGCATCAAATCGTATAAGAATGTATATAGCTATACCGCTGCATACAAGTCAGTTACTGGGAGGCATGATCCCCGTATTGCAGCAACAGTGCCTCAGTCGCACCATGCATTCAGGTCCTTCGATCACAAGAACATTCGACAACTCCGAATTTCGCTCCGGTGCCTTCATTGATGCATGACGCTCCTGAGTGTACTGACGTATCAGTGACAACGTGAGTTGAAGGAGCAAGAGGTTGCTCGAGAGAAGTATCATCTCAGACCGACGCGGCATGTAACATACCAGTCGCCCGACCAAAATAATCGATGTAGGGGCGAGCCTCACATACTCCTGAACTGGTTCTTTGTGGTCCTCACAGTTACGATCCGCAGTTGCCCATCTGAAGTGGGCTAGGTCAGCATCAGAAGGAGTACTTCAAAGCTACGGCTTGGATGTTACCTGTTCGAGCCCCAGTTTTGATTACAATTCTACCCGATTTACTAGCCCAACACTTTTTCATGAATTCTTGAAAAGCATGCTAGCTAACACTACGACTCGTAATCAACGAGTTACTCTAGATGATGCGATTGACGCGTGAATGATGAAGATATACGTGCGATTCAGCTCAGAATCAGCAGGTTGTAACTCATTAGAATTTGCGTGAATGATGCAACATAGGCTTGCCGTCCCAACACCCTCGCCCGGTGAGTTACGTCGAAGTAGTAGTGACCGTAACTGTAGTGGGAAGAGCAGTACTGGCCACTGTAGTAGCAGGAGCAATAGAACCC
>NW_003213014.1:71734-84445 GCF_000006405.1 Perkinsus marinus ATCC 50983
GCACGGCAGTAGTAGCCGCCACTGTTGTAGGCACGGCAGTAGTAGCCGCCACTGTTGTAGGCACGGCAGTAGTAGTAGCCGCCACTGTTGTAGGCACGGCAGTAGTAGTAGCCGCCACTGTTGTAGGCACGGCAGTAGTAGCAGCCGCCACTGTTGTAGGCACGGCAGTAGTAGTAGCCGCCACTGTTGTAGGCACGGCAGTAGTAGTAGCCGCCACTGTTGTAGGCACGGCAGTAGTAGTAGCCGCCACTGTTGTAGGCACGGCAGTAGTAGTAGCCGCCACTGTTGTAGGCACGGCAGTAGTAGCAGCCGCCACTGTTGTAGGCACGGCAGTAGTAGCAGCCGCCACTGTTGTAGGCACGGCAGTAGTAGCCGCCACTGTTGTAGGCACGGCAGTCACTGTAGTTGACACGAACGTTACGGTTGTTGTGGTGGTTGTGGGGAAGTTACCACAGACTGATGGGCCGCAGAGCTGATCGCCATCCTGGCAAACAGCAACATGAAGCCACCATTTGCAGTACGATATCCTAGTGCCGAATAAGCCATCATTCAATGATCGACAGTACGCATCACAGTTGTCACTCGCGGCAGTGTGATCATCAGGAGGAGAAGCAGTCGTGGGAGGATCACCAGTTGGGCACTCTGACGGCCGACACCTCTGATCGCCACCCTGGCAGACAGGCTCCGGCTTCCACCACTTGCAGTATGAAGACGGCCCATTGAGATCAATGCAGAAGGCATCGCATGGTGCAGATCTGAATGGATGCCCCCCCGGCAGGAGTAGTTGGTTCCGTTGGTGGTGGCCAGGTCTGCGATTCACAGACGTTATGGTCACTGCAAGGTTGATCTCCAACTTGACACACAGGAACCGGTAACCACCACTTGCAGTAGGAGGCAGCGTCGTTGAGGCTTTTGCACATATCGTCGCAAGCCGGATTGGGGCCCGAAGGACCTACCGTGACCGAGGGTGTGCTGGATGAGGCCTGAAGCTGTCGGATATTGTACGAAGCCACGGTAGGGATGATTAGAGCTGCGCTGATAACGGTCATGCCGAGTGGGATAGTCAAGTCTGAAAGCAAGAAGATGACTATGGCATAATGAGCAGCCATAATTCGCATTGATCTTGAAGGGTGGACCACACAAGTCAATCAGAAGAGCTCATCTAGTAGCCTTCGAGTCGAAGGCTTTAACTACCTGCAATTCAATTCGCTTCGGAAGGCGGGAAATCTTAGGGATATTTGGAAACGGTTCGATTCTAGGAGAGTATCTTCGCGCATCGCAAAGAGAACACACCTGCGAGATATTCCGAGTCCGATGATTGTTGGGGCCGCATTCGGATCATCTAATAGTATCATTTATCACTGTTGCTCATCATGTATCATAGCACAGCAATTTAAGATAACCACTCTGGGCATGCAAGTTGTAGTGGGTGGGTCACTCCAGCGACTCGCTAGAGTCGAGTCACTAGTAGCGACGATGAACACGAGTCCCAAACTAGCGTACCATAATAGAAGGATGCCTTCAGAAGGTGTATACTATTTCCATATGGACAGCCTTGAGTACTCTGCCGATGCCTCAATGTTAATGGACTCCTCGGATCTTGGTTGGCCGATTACTACTTAGACTATACAGGAAAGCCGTTGCCCAAAATGAGATTCAAAAGGAGGTTCCTATGAATCAAGCTCAATATTGGGATAATCCAAATTGGATTCAATGTTCTGCAGTAGAGAATCTCTACGTTGCTCCCACTTCATTCCTAACTCGTGGCGAATCATTCGTATGATTGTGGATGCGCACGAAAAGGATACTTGCGATTATGAACCGATCCTTCCACGGATCTTGCCGCGGAAAAAAAATTCGAGCGATCTCTCGGTCCGCTCGAGCTCTTCCCGAACTCTACAATTAATACAACTGTTGGTACTCGCAAAGGAGACTGCGAACAGTTCATGAAGTGCTCATAGGGGACATGAGTATTCGGCTGCATATGTCAAGTTGTTATCCATCTGATGCGAAGTCCTTGCATCATAGCTGCTGGGCTCGCACTGGTAGTGCATCACATCCAAGGGACTGCTAACAAGGCGTCTACCAAAGGATCATTCCTCACCAGATGGGCTCGACGGTCCCTGAGGAAACTGACAGGGAGGAAAGAGAAACCTGAAAAAGTAAGAAAGAACTGAGAGAGATTGCGTTACAAGAAGCGGGCCATTTTCTCAAATCTTAGGTGGAAAAGCCTGCGGATCCTGATCCGGCAAGCGCTGTAAGATCTTTCGAGAGTGTCGCTCTTGGACGATCCTTTTCAGGAAATGGATTGGTTCCTTGCCAGGATGCCAGAGAACACGGTGTGATTAACTCATCTAGTAGTCACATACTATGGTGGATCTTATAGGTCTTGACGGAGGGAAGGAAACAAGGGCCTCGTCTCGTGGTAGGATGCCCTAGCCCATTTTTTGCACTCATCAGTCGTATCAGGAGTCTTGCTCACTCTCTTACATATTCTCGGCGAAAGGAGACCGCATGGCCGGTGGTGATGTAAGAAGCTTTCTAGTAGCTCGCATTGTGAAAGCATGAGCTATCAGGGAGGCATCGTGGTCGGTGCTAATGTTTGGTTACCTGAATCGGAGCCTTCGAAGAGAGAATGCACTCTTGATTATCTTTATGAATGGGACAATGAGTGAGTAACTTCCCTATTATCTCTACCATAATTGCATCACTTTTCAGACTACGAGGTTTGAATCGTATGCGAGCCCTCCTTAATGTTCGCAGTATTATTTCCATCACCCAAGTACTTGGGGAAGGGCTCACCTGCACTCAGCGACTTCAGAGATACGGCAAACTAGGCTTGATGTCATCCCGACGACAAGGAAATGATTCGAATTTCGAAAGCGACTTGCTCTCCGATCTCACGAGTGCCTTGAGGGGTTCATCATCCAATGAGAAAGGCAACGGCAATTTAGCTAGCCACGTGGCAGAGATCAAAGATCAAGCTCTTGAGGGAAATCTACAAGAGGTCGATTTGATGCAACAAGCTCCTGTGTTCGTTCGAGAATATGTAAATTCTATTCTCAAGTTTGTGAGACTAAAGACATGCCCACCAGTTACTGCAGTAAGAGCCAGACTCGTTGCTAGATAGTTATTGTTCGTGCATTTCTACCTCTTCAGCGAATTGGAAATGAGGTTGTCACTGTAACCCTCCGCGTTACATCATCCGGGAAGCTAGAACTACACGAGATCGAGACAATAGGCTCACGGTGAGTAGCTCGATTGGGTAGGGTTCTTCATGTACCTGCTAATGCGCCTCATCACTTCAATGATTTAATTTAGATCCTGGAGTATTGATGATTTCTCTAAGGCAACTGCCGACCTACTGTACGGGATTCAGAAGAGGGCTAGGCAGATCACTACTGATAATCCGATGGAATCATGTGAGCAACAACTATTTAAGTTCGGTAAGGCTATCGAGAAACACTGCGAATCGAATAATGATAATGCGAAGCCGGCACTGGGTGATGCACTAAATGTAAGTGACGCAAAAGAGAAGAGTTCACAACTGGAGAAAGCCGTGACACAGATCTATCAGTTCTTAATGGGTGCATGCTAACTCCCCGTTGTATTGAAACCCAAAGATGTGTAGCTGTTGTACTGGAATCCTACTCAATTGAGTTCGTTAACACACTGAGCGGCCGACTTGGCGGTTGTTGGCCTTCAGGATGTGGGAAGGACTGGGACATAGTATCGATAATTGTGTTGGTTCATCAGCAGACGGTGACCATTCGAATTCTCCATGGGGTGCTTCCTCATCATTTAATCTCATTCTGCTTGATGGGAGATCGTCGACTCATCTTTCCGGAGACCGCAGGTTCGATTCCTCGTCGTCAAATGTCGCTAGACAGTTGTTGATTTGACCTCCTTCGTTCGATCGGAATTCAATGCTATGGGAGGCTTAGAGCTATCCATTCATATAGCAGTAGTTGTCAGCTCTAATAGCCACGAGAAATATGAATGTCAGAAATTATTGCTATTTTTAGAACCGTCATTTGAACAGACTTGACAGATCTTTCCTAATGCGGAGTATTCTTACTCTTGCACTTCCCCTCGCTGTGTATGGTGCTATGGGCCAAACGCACTCTGTAGGAAGACACAACAGGAAGTTATCTGAACCGCTGAGATGGTTACGGAAAGTGTTCCGTCGAGCCAGGGGCCAGTTGAAAGGAGTGAGGCACAGACCCCCGAGTCGGGCTGAGGGAGGAAGCTTATCTGAGGTACGTACAAGAACAATTCAAGTACGGCAGAAACCTAATCAAATCGGTTTTTCTCCACCCCTAGTGTATTTCACTTTGATGTTATTTTATTCAGGTAAAGGAGTTCGCCGGAGACAGAAGCTCAGAGCTAGTAAGATGGTATGCGCACATTCTCCTCGGCAACACACCAGAGTCGTCCGTTCATCGATCATTCTGTGTCTACTGCTTGAAATCGAACCTCAATAACTTCAGGTTGAGTACCCATATGAAGACTTTGAGGATGAGCATCCATCTTCTGTATCAGAGGTAAGGGCTAGCAGTAGTGGCTTCCACTCGAAGGATTCCTCCCTTACCGATCAAGTGCTGTTGAAGCCAGTGTGGTGAGGGATAGTAGGAACGTCTTTTTCTCAGATTGAGTTCGATAAAGAGGAGAATGTTGAAAAGCATCTAGCGGTAGGTTAGAGCCCCTCTCCTTGTATCGTCCAGCCGTTGAGGTATTCCATTATCAGGAATCGTGCTCGCTCTCCTACTTGTCGCCTTCTAACAATGGCAGCGTTGTAAGTGGGGAAATTTTCGATTGCTTATCTTGGCGATGGATATGAGCTTCATTTTCCGATTCTTTCCTGCGCATTATGCGCAATAACATTCCCGGGGAATGCTATTACTGTAAAAGTCATAGACAACTTTTACAGTACACTGTTTGAATGGTAGGTTTTACTTGTTCTTTTCTACTTGTAAGCTGATAAGATCTTCTCCAATGAATAAAATGCGACGGTGAATGTATAGTTGAGGACATCTTGTATTCTGGCACTTCTGGCTAGAACATTACTCTGCCCATTAGGCTGGCATCGTAACTTCTGCCAATGTTTGGGCACTCGATACCGTCCCTCGCTCAAGCAAGTGCGAATTGGACTACCTCTATTCCTGGAACAATGAGTGAGATGAATACCGTGACAGAACGCGTTGATCTTGACGGTGTCCTGGTAGAATACCAGGATTCACTCGAATGAATGTCATTTTCAACATTCATGATATTATCCACTACACGCAGACCCTCGAGTCTGACGTTGAGTGTAGAGAACGTCTTAGATTATGGAGCTATGCGGGACTATTTAATACTCGGCAAGGGAGGTACGGACAGTCGATACCCATAATTACGATGATCTCACCTCCACTTATAGGAATCAGCGACAATCAGGCCTGATGGACCATGTGGCCCATGTATGGGGAGATGCGATATCAGCCCGTGAGCACGTTTCTACTGATGTTGCTGATATTCTGAAGAATGCCCGGCTGAAAAATATTGCTTACGCTCCTTTGGAGAAGGTTCCAATTTTCATACGCGAGTACGTCCTCGATAAGGCGTTGTTGGCGGACACGTGCGTAGCAGCTACCATAGTAAGGTGTCTGATACCTTACAGCTTGTCTATGAGCTCGCTCTACCTCTTCAGTCAATTAAGAATGAGGTTGTCACTGTAACCCTCCGCGTTGCATCATCCGGTAAGCTAGAACTACACGAGATCGAGACAATAGGCTCACGGTGAGTAGCTCGATTGGGTAGCGTTCTTCATGTAGCTGCTAATGTCCCTCATCACTTCAATGGATCAATTTAGATCCTGGAGTATTGATGATTTCTCTAAGGCAACTGCCGACCTACTGTACGAGATACAGAAGAGGGCTAGACAGATCACTGATGCAAATCAAACGAGGTTGTGTGAGAGTCAGCTGTATGAGTATGCTAAAGTTATCGAGGAGCGTGACAGGAAAGAAGGGAGAATGTGGACACCGAAATTGAAGGGAACTCTCAGTGTGGACGATAAGGATAAAAGAGGACAGCAACTAGCACTAGCAAGATTTATATTTTCTACCACTCTTCCATGGCTTAAAGGGACATCGGTGTGAACCTCATTCGTAGTAGATGTTCAAACGTTGTAACGCATGTGCAGTGTTCGAGCAACTTCCTCTTGAGTTGTTCATTCCTGGGAATTTTTCTGGGAGGAGTGTAACACGTTGAGAGGGAATTCCAGGATCTCGGATGACTCCTTGATCCCGCACATTCCTAGTGGGAAGGGGCGGGCGATGTTAACTTTGATCAAAAGAACGTTTCCACCAAGTTTCCATCAGTTCTTCGACTATCTGATTATGCGACGCCTTTTCACCATCTTCGTTGTATTCGCACTCAACCTTTTTGGGGGCGATTCGGCCGCTGCATCGGATGAGAAGGAGTTGGGCAAAATTTCAGCGAGAAAGAGAGGAAAATCGGCCAGTGGTTTGGGCAATATTCTGAGGAGATTGTCCAAGAAAAGGCCGCAAGAGAGAACGCGAAAAAGTGAGATGTGCTCGGAACATACGAGAAAAACATTTTCCTTCTAGGGGGCCAATGGCCCCGGGCCACTGTGAGCAAATGTAGATGCATCGTTGTATTCGCAATCGTCGAAAATGCTTCCAGTCATATGCTACGATGTCCAAGGGAGAACGGAGTTTCACCCGTGATATGAGAAACACCAATGGAAGACACATTTCACAATTCACTTCGCAGAAAACAATTGTGTTATCGGTCGCGGAAACATATACGTCCTATACTTTATATTGAGTATAACGCCACTTCATATTATTAGTGGAACTCCATTATTAAGATCCGCCTTTGCGGCCCATTCACTCATTGAAAGAGAATTTAGATCAAATTCTCATATCTCCTCAATGTTGTGGATACATTCTCCTGAATAGACACCCCTTCGAGTCCAGCCCGAGATAAGTGTTCCCCTTACTGTTTCCGAAACGTTGAAGGTGAGACGCAGCTGCGACTTCCTGTGAACAACAAGTGTCTCAGGATGATGACAAGGAGGAGAAAAGTGCAGAATATCTCGTCTCGGTAACGTTCACTTCACGGCTATTGTGTATACGCTTTTCGGTGTTATCAGGATAAGTGCTCGCTCAAATCCATCTACGCTCAATCTGGTGCACCGGGCTCTGGTCCCGTGCCTTGTGTGAGCAACTTGTCATGCTTCCGGTGTGAATCTTGCGTATTTAGGGAGGTTTTATTGTTAACGCAAGGGAGCTTAGCAGTGGCGCGTCAAGACATACTGTTTTGAGCTCACTCTATGCTTGGGAGAACAAGTAAGCACTGCATTAGCCCGATGCTGATTTCTCCTCTCGGCTCACTCGTGTCGCATGGGGAGTTTTCAGGTACAGTGGCCTCAGTCTGAAACGAATGAATATCATTATAGATGTCGCTGATATCATGCCCAGGAGACCCGATATGAAGGACGGCAGCGCGTGCGACGATGAAATCCAACTCTTCGGCACAGATGCACACATTCACGCTCGAAAGTCTCGAGTGGATTTTGGGTCTATCTTGCGCGGAGAGGATCTTCTAGCTGATCTCGCGGGTGCAGGAGGTGTGAGCGACGAGGTCGCATCTGCACAAAAAAAGGCAATAGAAGATAGTGAGCTAAGGTTGGATCCAACACTCGCCCCTTCCTACCTCTGGGGAGCGGTGCATCAGCGAGTACAGGAACTGGAGGTGGATAACAGCTACTACATGTGCCCACCTGTCACCGCTGTAGGACTGTCCCCACTGGGTCATTCCTGACGATATTTGCTCTTATTTTCCTTGGTTTTTAGACTATCGATGACAAGACGGTGACCTTCACGCTCGCTGCTAGGAAGCCGGATGGTAAACTCAAGTTTCACAAGGCTGAGATCACCAGATCAAGGTAAGCACTCCCGAAACAGAGACTCCCAGCGTAGGGCGGATGATGAGGGGAAGTCGGCATTAAGTTGGCCCGAGTCGTCCTACGTTGGCGACTGAGACGTAGTCCGTATTATAGTGTTGCCGAAAAGCACTGGTGAATGTAAGCCATTCGTTGTCAGTGATTGGACTGGTGATGAAGTAGAGGAGTCGATACTGGACAAGCTGCATGAGCTCGAGAAGAGAACCGCACAGGTAGAGGGAGCTCACGGGAAAGCCGCCTGTGAAGAACAACTCATCGAGTATGGCAATAATATAAAGGATGGTAAACAACTCACAGAATCGCACGAGAAGAAACTATCGGATGGTGACGTGGCTGAGAGTCCCCTGGGCAAGGCAGTTCTCTCGATCTATCTCGCTTTCTTCGATTAAGTATATGGAATGCGAGTTACCATGTGATGCTTATTTTGATCAAAACGCTGGCTTGTCGGCCTTCACATGATGTATAAGATGTGAGGTGTTCGAGGTGCTCCCGAGTTGAGTTCAAGACCGCCGGGTCGTCACCATCCTCGGGACGGCGTCCTGGAAGAGGTTGATGTATTTTCATAGTGAAGCCGTCAGCTGTCCGAGACTTTGAGTGCATTTCCATATGCCAATTATTTTGTAGTCGTTGGTTGACTAGTAGAAGGAGACACTCAAGTTAACGAGGCCCATGCTGTATGAAAATCATAGGTCACTCAGTTGAGCAAAGTTCTCAACTCTTGAACCGTTCTGAATACGATCACCAAATCTTCCGGGCGCCACTGTATTTCGTTGTATGCCTTCAATACTGTCAATATCGCCATAAAGCGAATCCATTGAAAACTACCAGCGTTGATGTTCCTCCTGCTGGGACAGTGTTCCTGCGGCAGTAAAATCATTATCGCAATTCTACTGTCGAACATCATTGTCTACGTTCATGCCCTCGTCATAACAAGATTGAAAACCGGAGCCATCACTACCAGCTCGTACAATGTCATTGAGTTGATCAGCGAATATATTAGGATCCTTCGTGAGGCGATAAGGAGAGCACCGTCAGTACACAAGGCTTCGGAACTCCGTTAAGTACAACGACGCTATGGATGAGACTCTATTATTGTACCAGATCCCTAGGATTTCATCAAGTCATTCGAGACAATTTCAACTTGTGTGATGCTCATGCCGCTCGATACTATCAAGCCGCATCACACACGGAGTCTGCCGAGAGTTCGCTCCAACCATCGTTTCTCGATGCTGAACGAAAGAGTCGACTACGCAGAATCCCGGATAGCTATGGTTTCTTCAGTTGACCGGACTTGCCTGGGGCTCACGACGTCCGTCGACGCATGTGGCTAGCAGGAATGGTCGCTTTGGTGTCTCATTGAAGCTCACCGCAATGTTGTCAACGGGATGCAACATACTCACTCCGGGTGGCATGGTAAACAGGACAGTGGACCGTGAATACGCCTTCCGCTCTAAAGACTAAACTCGAACCGGACGCCGCCAAATCACAGAGATGAGGGCGCTCGAGGTCGTCCTCCATAGATGGGCCTACGAGTGATCAGATCAGTATCAGCCGAGTGATACAACCTGGGAGAGGAGGGTGGGGAGATGATAAAATCCAGCATGCAACTGCGAAGCGGGAAGTACACACACAAGAAGAGCAACTCTCTACGGGCTGCCACGACCCTCCTGGATGTTGCTAGCGCTCGTATGTTTCGCAATACTGTAACTGAGCTGCTTCGACGACGATACGAGTATCTGCGCTCTCGGTCTTGTTTGTGGCACACAAACTTTGTGTGGTTGTGTCCCCACTGGCGACGCGTACTCAGGGTCTGAGCAAGACCCGATTACTCCGTAATTATCACAGATTGATGTTTTGTCACCGCGTATGATGCATTAGAGTTCAGTTCAGACTGGGATCGATTTGAGAAAAACATCCTGTGGTTGAATAGTAGTGTCACGAAAATCAGTGTACAATTTTTTGACCGTGGTTCGATTCGATCCGCGCACGTGTCATTTTTTGGACTTACGAATTCTTGAATGTCCTGTCTTTTACTGTAGTCATTGTAATGAGAGTTCTACACACGTGGAAATTCCCCCGGTGACCAGATGCTTTATGACCAGTGAATTCTTGAAAGCGGGGCTCTGAGTTCTATAAAAAAATCACTCAGGGCTCACCAAACGGGATTCTCACTGAGGGTCATCAAGATCAGGGGCCCTACAGAGGGGCCATGTGCAACTGTTATGCCCTCAAGTTGTCCCAGAAGCGGGTAGTCAGGGTAAGCATAGGTGAGCATGTGGAGTAGGCCTGCAAGCATTGTCATTATATCACAATCACACAACAGTGGTTATACATAATGAGATGGTGAGTACGTTGCATTCACACATTCATGGCGAAACATCATGGCGTTATCCACAGCTACAGGTGCCTTGGTGTACTTTACCAAGCTATTATCCTCGATTTCTCACTCACGTCCTCTCTTACAAATGCCCCAAAGTAACTGTTTACACTAGTACTGGCATCAATACTCAACCTATGAGGGTCGTCGTTATTGGCCATTGAAATCCTTTAGTAGTATTCCCATATGTCGTCCAAGCGGAAACAAGGAAAGGCGACTGAGAGCAGCCATTCTGAAGCGGCCTCGTCCTCATCTCGGAAAACTCCATCTCGGCGGCTATCTCCGGAGGAGCGAGATATGAAGGAGGCTTTCAGTGACTGTGTTGATGTAGTATTTTGGGATGGCATTCATCAACTACAGTACGAGATCGTTGTGAATAGGTATGGAACTTTAGAACCCCTACGCTGGGGTATTGCTTTTCCTCGCTGACCGGCAAGTTGTATTCCCTCACTTTGCCACAAGTACTCATGCACGAGTATGACAACCTCGCGTCTGAAGGGAAGCTAATTTGGTCGTTGGCCCATCCTTGCGAGATCGGACCGAACGTCCCTCGACCCCCCGAGGAGTTGTTGACCACAGGCGGACCTGAGTTGTATCTTTCCTTCAAACCCCCTCCTCCCGATGCTCAGCAGATTGTATCAATCAATAAGGCCGTGGACGAGACTGTTGCTAATTTGAAGCTTTCACAGAGAGTGGAAAAGTCCTTTCGGGATTTGCCCATTTTGGGCAAGCTCTGGGTGCTTCAACACTTTACTCCCGAAGCTGGCAAAGACGAGAATGATCAGATGAGGAGTTTTCTCGACGCACTGGATGCCCCTTGGGATCACACAGAGCAAATCTTGAGAGTTGATACGGTCGGCGGGGTCCTTGGACGCCATATACCCGACCTCAGTGCCTTTCCTGATATCCATGCGACCAAGCAGTGTCGAATCGGGTGGAGCAAAAAGCAACATTGTTTTCAAATACAAGCGCTACATGGGTTGGTCATTGTGGACGGTAGAGAGCTGGACCGAGGGGAGAAGGTTGATATCAAAAAGCGTGGGCAAATTCAGTTGGGTCGGAGGTGTTTTATGAAGTGCGATGTGCGTAATGGGAGTTCACCTGAGGAGGAGAGTGAGGGCGCCGCTGTGGCCCAGCCGGTAGTGGAGGCCAGCGGAGGCGGTGCATTTGGACTGCATAGTAACTATGCAAGAAGGAAAATGTTTGGCAAAACTGAAGATGAGCTAATCGGTGATAGAGCACGAGCGGAGCGGTATCAGGTAGTATGGCTGGGGTCTCTGTGAAGCGAAGGGCATACTATTCTTATATGGCTCCCTACCAGGATCGATCGGCATTGCTACGTGAGCGGAAGAGGCGGATAGAGGGTCTCAGTGGATGGAAGGAGGGCTTGAGAGAGGCCAAGCTGAGGAAGGAGGAAAGGGAGTTGGAACGCTTAGAAGTCACGGAGGAGACTGAGGCGATGAGGGAGTCTAGGAATCTCAACATGAGTACGATCGGAGACCGTGGGTTCAATCCTTGGTGGCCGCATCTTCTTTTGTCAGATGTAGATGGTTCCTATGGCGGTGCAGAAGCCGAGGCGGCACGTCCTGGCTTGGGCTATTCGGGGTCCTCAGGGCCGGCACCTCGGTCTCTGTTAGAGAAGAGGATGATGGAAGTCGCATCGGGGGCTAGCAAGCCCAGTGTTACTGCGAGCAATCCTTTCCGGATGTCATTCGTCAAGAGTTCGACAGTCCTCAACGATCCTTCGAAAAATGCTGATGAGGAGGAAGAAGTCGATATGTTCGGGTAGCTTAAGCGAGGTAGTTACGTACAATTCCTAATAGTATTATTATTGACCTCATGCACTGTTGTGTTGGGGGAACAGTTAGTGCGGTCTCCGCTTGAATTGACTTAATATCGGGTTCATGCTTATATCCATCCATCATACTGGATTTTTGGAATTCCAGCCGGTCCGGGCTTGATAGCATATATTCATGGTATCAGTACGGCCCAGCTGGGGGATACATAGGAAGACGGTATAGTGTCGTGCATGTTGTTGGGTATCTTAGCGACATTTCAAATGGGCTTTTGTCTTGACTGAGATGCCTCGGAAATATGGCGAATCGCCTATAATACAGTTGAAGTGGTGGTATATAAAATGGTGATCGCCCCAACTGGGGTATCCAATTGATGACGAGGTCAATTCATTGGCAAGTTCAAAGTTTGGCCGAAATTAGACAAGAATATGAGGACGATACCTGAGTGTTTAGCAGTTCTATCAAGTTGACGAGGGCCTCTGTGCGGTCTCGGGAAGTCGATCCCTATTCTCTCGATTTACGTCTTATCATACATCAGCTCCTGCGAACTGCGTACGACGATGTTT
>NW_003213014.1:84545-88569 GCF_000006405.1 Perkinsus marinus ATCC 50983
GTTCCAACGCCCGCTGGAATTCTTTATCTTCCTCCGTCTCCTCACGGACGGGTTCTTCGATGGGACTCGCAGTGTTAGTCATAGCGAACTTCGAGGAGATACAAACTTGGGAAACGCAAGAAAGACAAATCCGGGATGGTAGCGAGTAACCATGTAACTT
Source organism: Perkinsus marinus ATCC 50983 (assembly GCF_000006405.1). Classification (NCBI taxonomy): domain Eukaryota; phylum Perkinsozoa; order Perkinsida; family Perkinsidae; genus Perkinsus; species Perkinsus marinus. The sequence goes on from NW_003213014.1 coordinate 84,706, forward strand.
TATTGTTATCACCAATGCTGAGCGTTCATAAACTCGTCACTCGGCAGGCCCGTCTGGCGTTGGGCCGTCTGGCGTTGGGCCTGTTCCAGCTAAGGGCATTTCTCAATGCGATGGATGAGACTCCTACATGAGAGTTCACAATATGCACATCTACGAGCGCCATAGACAATTGATAATACATCCCTGGTGAAGGGATAGAACCACCGGGATTAGCTCCAGGTGACCGAAGGTACGCGTCTGTCGGCTTCCTCTAGAATGGCCTTCCTAACTGGTAGTACCTGCACGCAACTGTTGATGATCTACTCGGGGGCAGGAGTGGGCATCACCGATATAGTTAGATCAACTTTACTCGCTCGCTGGTTTACCCTGAACACTCTACCATACTATTGTTAAATGTCTGTTGATCAAAAACATACATTCATTTTATCACTCAAGTCTTGAGCGCCTTCACCATATATTTAATGCTAATGACGAGAGTTCCCACACCACTGCCGGCCTGCGAAGGAGAGGACCCATTAGCCTCGATATAACCGTCAAGTAAACGCTATAGCTCATCAGGGTTGTCGCCACTTGCGTGCTACATCCTCATCAAGGAATGCATTTGAATGAGGAGCAGAGAAAGGTATCGGATAGCAATCACCTGACTAGGTTACCATTATACATTACCACTAATATATATGTCCCTACCCTTCTGAACTTACGTAGTAGTGCAGAGCTCCGCGTCTTAATGATTGGGATAAATCCTCAATCCTTATCGACATCCTCTAAGAAAGCTTCCATGGCCTCTCAAGTTGATAGAATATCACTCGTAGTAGCAGACCGCAAGACAACTCGAAAGCAGTGTCCTGAATCACGACGCTGTGCATGTTCCATGAGACCACTTCTTTGTATCAGATACACTCAAAGTTCTTCGGCAGAGTGAGTGCGACTTTGACAAAATGATTGCCTCTTCTGTCTTACCCTCTAATCCGTTAGAGAGCTATCTGAACTCAGTGAATATTGGTAGTGATTCCTACGTAGGAATCGACGAGAGTGAAATCCTGGACGACAGAGGAACACAACGCACACAGAGAAGTACATAGAAGATACCTAAGTACTTCAATCGAGGCTAGACAGATCACATACAAAGAAGATGAGTGAATTATTATAAATCCTGTGGGGCATCATCAGGGTATGCTTTCTTCCTGCGATGGACGGTCTTGGACATCCGCCGCGGAGAAAGTTATGACCTTAGTGAGGAAGAGCTCGTGCGAGTTCTAGTGCGTACACTGTCACTTTAACTGTCAACCCCATTCTCACTTACTCCATAACTGTTTCTACTGGCTCTATTGGACCTACACCTACTTTTACTACTAGCCCCGTTCTCTCTGACGACATTAACTAGTACCATAACAATAGATAAGGTGTTAGATGAGCTATCGCTTAACTGCTCTTCCTCGGCTACTCAAGACGAATCATATGATGATGCCCCCACAGTTGTAACCACCAGGGTGTGGTGATGTTGATGATAATGATCATGATGATGACTGCTAAAGTCGATAATAATAACGGCATTGCTGACGATAGCGATGTTCATGATCATGATGATGATGCCAAAGCCGATAATAATAACGGCATTGATCATGATAGCGATGTTCATGATCATGATGATGACTGCTCAAGCCGATAATAATAACGGCATTGATGATGATAGCGATGTAACATCGCCGATGTTCATGATTATGATCAGGATGCCAAAGCTGATAATAATGACGGCATTGATGATGATAGTGGTATTTATGATCATAGCGATGATGATGATGATGATGATGATGATGATGATAATGATGATGATGGTGATGACGATGCAGCATCGTCGATGCTAGAGTCGATAATAATAACGGCATCGATGATGATAGTAACTAGGCCTTCGTGACGAAGGGCGGAGCTCACTTAGTCCACGTCTATCGATTCGATCAATGAATTTGACATAGGTCGCCGGTTCGATCCCTGGGTAGGACATTCCTCCGTCTTTAAAATTTTCCTGCATATCTCTTCGAGCTGTTCGAGTTTTCCCATTTTTCCCAAAAACCCTCTGCATATAGAGAAGTCGTTCGATCTATCTGATAGCCACCCACGCTTCGTAGTTAAGCCGGAATAATTCTGCACGCACGCACAACGCGAAAGTGCCTGTTGTTGCGGTATATGCTCCGCTCGCTTCGCTCGTTCCGCAATGTTTAGGATCATAACGATGATGATGATGCTAAAGCCGATAATAATGACGGCATTGATGATGATAGTGAAGATCTCGATGATAATACTCTGTGCTCACGTGGTGACGTAACGTCACTGACGTTTATAATCGTGAAGTTTCTAGCGATGACTATGACGATTCCAACAAATTATTGGCAACAATAACGATGACGATGCACTCAACGATGATGATGTCGATAATGATGATTAATAGGAGGACAGAGATCCTCGTGATGATAGTTGATATGAGCATTGTCGATGTTTAGCTCAGCGATAGGGTTTTTCTGCCGGGGGATGACGACTCACAATGGGGAGATAGGTGACGACAACACTACCCTGCTGATGTTGATAATAACTCGTCGACAGCACAGCATGAAGTACATGCGCTTACCACTAACATTGTTAGTCTAACAATGGGCCTGATGTGACACCTCACAAGAGAACTGTGGACGCTCTCAGTTCTTTGCTCGCCAAAGAGGAGAGAGGATGCTAAGTCTGTCGTATCCAGGACAGGCACGAAAATGATAAGAAGAGCAAGATTTTTTTTTCCCCCTTTTTTTTGGTTTGTTCTCATGGCCCGCAATCGTCCGCACCACTCTCGATCCGCAGTAAGCAATCAACGACGAAATGCCTTACGACGCCTTCGTCGTGATCGTACGCAAGATGCCCGTGAAAGACAAGGAGCCCTCTTCTTCAACACAGAGTCCCCTACTGATCTGCGTCAAACTCAACTTGATTACTATGCTTCCCTAGCTCGGATGAGTGAGCTTGACCGCCAAACAGACTGTATGGATCAACTAACCGATGGTTCGTCACGGGCCTCGCTATGCCATTGGTTCGCAAACTACCCATCTACATCCATACTTATGTTACGCCCCATACGAGATGCTCTCGATCACGAAGTTGACTCCCTGCTAGATGCAGATCCCTTCAATACTGCATTTACATCATGGTTGAATTCTGATCGAACGACTCAAGGTACCAACAAGGAGTTCCAGACCTTGCTGAAGGATAAGGTTCTCCCAGCTGCCTCTCGGCTTGCCTACCATTGGTCACAACTTCTCAGCTGCTCCACTGATACTGCTCCTGAGTCCCCCTTGCGTGCACAACTGATCAAAGCTCTTCTACGTGATCTTTCCGTGCCCGGTGAGCGTGAGGATACTCTCATTTGCGATGAGATTCAACATGGTTGCAATATTGGGGTGCGCTATCCTATCTCACCCTCGGGATTATGGCCACCGGATCAAGGCCCGAAACATACCGGTTTTTCTTTGGACCTCTGGTCGGCACAATCTTGGCAGAACTATCAGTCGTGCGAGAACCTTGCTAACCAAGTCCGAGAGGCTTTGGATTCAGAAGTGTCTCATTACCATATGCAACGACTTGACACTCCCCCAGCGGATTCTGTCCTTACAAAGCTAGCATGTGTGGTTAAACCGTCTGGTAAACTCCGCCTCATTGATGACCTTCGCAGATCGGGAGTCAACGAGCGTTTGAAGTGTACGGAGACTATTGCTCTGCCTGGACTTATGTCGGCTGCTTTGATGATACAGCATATGACTGCTATGCTGCGAGACACTTCCGATGACCTAGTCTGGATCGAGACCGATATTGCTGCAGCCTTCCGACATG
>NW_003213014.1:88669-91032 GCF_000006405.1 Perkinsus marinus ATCC 50983
TTCGGTTTTCCATGTCATAGCGCCAGTGAGTTTTGAGATCGCTGTAGGTCTTGGATGGTCAAACCAGCAGATAAAACTCACTTGCGTGACCATAGTTTGTGAATGTAGGGCCCTTCGCCGCCTAATCGTCGGCGACACATGATGTCAAATAAAATGGTTTAAAATGATCGACATCATGTTGGATGGTCTATCTAACCCCCCAATCGGGCCATTTATGGTCATCAAGTGAAAAGCCTGTACTAGTAGTACAGTACTACAGGTGTTCTGGTAGTATACCATCCGAACGTCACTGCCGATTGACATCGCCGTACTCAGGGTTGGTAGTGGGCGGGTTAACATTTCAGAACTCCCTTATAGACCGATACGGTATCGACGATACCCACGGTCATGTTCGCAAGTAGCTCAGCTCTCATTAAGAGCCGTACTAATATTGCAAACTACAATTCTATTATACTGATCGATTTCTCATTCATGATTCGCTAAGGTGCTTCAGCGTTACACAATTGTGTCCCAATCTTTCGAGTGCGTTGCGTTGGTATAGGCGTGCGCGTGGTGATACCTCCTTCCCGGGATTTCACAGACACTACATTCGTTAACTCATTCCGTTAATCATATCTGCGCTCTCGGTTTCGTTTGTGGCACACAAAATTTGTGTGGTTGTGTCCCCACTGGCGAAGCGTACTCAGGGTCTGAGCAAGACCCGATTACTTCGTAATTATCACATATTGATTTCGCGATGTTTTGTCACCGCGTATGATGCATAAGAGCTCAGTTCAGACTGGGATCGATTTGAGAAAAACATCCTGTGGTTGAACAGTAGTGTCACGAAAATCAGTGTACAATTTTGGACCGTGGTTCGATCCGCGCACGTGTCATTTTTTTGGACTTGCGAATCCTTGAATATCCTGTGTTCCACTTACTGTAGTCATTGTAGTGAGAGTTCCACACACGTGGAGAATCTCCTGGTGACCAGATGCTTTATGACCAGTGAATTCTTGAAAGCGGGGCTCTAAATTCTATAAGCAAACCACTCAGGGCCCACCAAACGGAATTCTCACTGAGGGTCATCAAGATCAGGGGCCCTGCAGAGGGGCCATGTGCAACTGTTTAGCCCTCAAGTTGTCCCAGAAGCGGGTAGTCAGGGTAAGTATAGGTGAGCATGTGGAGTAGGCCTGCAAGCATTGTCATTATATCACAATCACACAACAGTGGTTATACATAATGAGATGGTGAGTACGTTGCATTCACACATTCATGGCGAAACATCATGGCGTTATCCACAGCTACAGATGCCTTGGTGTACTTTACCAAGCTATTATCCTCGATTTCTCACTCACGTCCTCTCTTAGAAATGCCCTAAAGTAACTGTTTACACTAGTACTGGCATCAATACTCAACCTATGAGCGTCGTCGTACTTATTTTTCCATTGAAATCCTTTAGTAGTATTCCCATATGTCGTCCAAGCGGAAACAAGGAAAGGCGACTGAAAGCAGCCATTCTGAAGCGGCCTCGTCCTCATCTCGGAAAACTCCATCTCGGCGGCTATCTCCGGAGGAGCGAGATATGAAGGAGGCTTTCAGTGACTGTGTTGATGTAGTATTTTGGGTGGCATTCATCAACTACAGTACGAGTTCGTTGTGACTAGGTATGGAATTTTAGAACCCCTACGCTGGGGTATTGCTTTTCCTCGCTGACCGGCAAGTTGTATTCCCTTACTTTGCCACAAGTACTCATGCACGAGTATGATAACCTCGCGTCTGAAGGGAAACTAATCTGGTCGTTGGCCCACCCTTGCGAGATCGGACCGAACGTCCCTCGACCCCCCGAGGAGTTGTTGACCACAGGCGGACCTGAGTTGTATCTTTCCTTCAAACCCCCTCCTCCTGATGCTCAGCAGATTGTATCGATCAATAAGGCCGTGGACGAGACTGTTGCTAATTTGAAGCTTTCACAGAGAGTGGAAAAGTCCTTTCGGGATTTGCCCATTTTGGGCAAGCTCTGGGTGCTTCAACACTTTACTCCCGAAGCTGGCAAAGACGAGAATGATCAGATGAGGAGTTTTCTCGACGCACTGGATGCCCCTTGGGATCACACAGAGCAAATCTTGAGAGTTGATACGGTCGGCGGGGTCCTTGGACGCCATATACCCGACCTCAGTGCCTTTCCTGATATCCATGCGACCAAGCAGTGTCGAATCGGGTGGAGCAAAAAGCAACATTGTTTTCAAATACAAGCGCTACATGGGTTGGTCATTGTGGACGGTAGAGAGCTGGACCGAGGGGAGAAGGTTGATATCAAAAAGCGTGGGCAAATTCAGTTGGGTCGGAGGTGTTTTATGAAGTGCGATGTGCGTAATGGGAGT
>NW_003213014.1:91132-94636 GCF_000006405.1 Perkinsus marinus ATCC 50983
TCTCTGTGGCTCTGTTCATTGACTGGTTAAGGCTGCTGTTGATGAACTTCCACTTGCGACTTGTACTGTCAAACGTGTATAATTCTGTTTCGATAAAAAATATTTTAAAGCTAGCGTACTGGAGAGGTGTCCTTGTCAGTTGTTGTTGTCGACCCATTTTAATTTGAGAGCTCCCATTGATCACTGAAAATGTGGAGCACCTTCGCGATCGTCTTTACTATTGGTCTGCTGGCCGGCTCAGCCAACTCTATCGTTGAGAAGTTACAGTTCCAAACTGGTGCTTTCGGCATTGATGGTATCTACCACCTCTTCGAGAAGCCCTGGTTCATGAGTCTGGTCATGTTCGTTGCTATGCTGTTGGCGCTACCTGTCTACTACTTCCTATTGTGGACTAAGAGCATTAAAGTGGATAAAGTCAACAAACATATATTTTTTGTTGTTGCCATACCATCCCTTTTCGACCTCCTGGGCTCCTCCTTCCAAGCCATCGGTCTCGTCTACACCCCCGTGTCGGTCTTCCAAATGCTGAAGGGCAGCATCCTCATTTTCTCAGCAGCTCTATCGGTCCTCTTCCTCCACAGAAAAATGTACCGTCACAACTGGGCCGGTGTGATCATCTGTGTTATCGCCTTAATATTCGTGGGTATGTCTAGTGTTGCCTCTCGAGAGAACCAAACTCAAGTAGTTAGTCTCGGCAAACTACTTCTCGGTATTTGTTTCATCGTTGGTGGTCAAATTGTATGCGCCTCGCAATACGTCATTGAGGAGTTCCTTCTTAAGCCGCCTCACGACGTTTCCCCAGTCGCTTTGGTTGGCCTCGAGGGTTTCTGGGGGACCATCCTTATGGTAGCTGTTGCTCTCCCTGTAGTCGGCTCTCTACGTGGTGGTGATGTTGGTGGTGTTATTGAGAATACTAGAGACTCCTTTGTGATGCTTGCTAATGACTCGGCCATTATGTGGCTCACTGTGTCATTCGTTGTCTCCGTATTTGTATTCAATTTATGTGGAGTTATGGTAACTGCTACAGCTTCTGCGGTGCATCACACCTTCTTGGACGCCACAAGAACTATCCTTATCTGGATTGTCTCCGTGCTAATGTAGGTCGATACTCCTATGAGATCGTTCGACTGTTTCCTGCAGGTACTATGTAGCACCGGGTAAAGGTCTTGGAGAGCCTCTAACTGCGTGGTCGTTGCTACAGCTGATCGGTTTCGTGATGCTCATCTACGGCGAGTTGTTATACGATGAAGTCGTTAGATTGCCTTTCGGTCTCCACGAGAAGGAACCAGTAAGTTTGTCAAGGTGTGGTATGAATAGAGTTAATTATTTTCTTTGTAGCCGTCAGCACTGTTGGCCCCCCTGAACGCGCCACTTATGGTATCCCCAGCTGAGCGAAAGCCCGCGCCTGGTATCCCCTCGAATCGGGAGAGGTTGCCGCTTACACGAAGTGATGTGTCGGTTGGTAAGAGGCAGTGAGTAATGATGTTTAGTAGCCATTGAACGTAGCCATGGAAAGGCGATAAAATTGATAATATAGGGTGCTGCTGGCCTCGACGGTGTGTTCGTCACCTCCTGCTGTGTATGTCTTTAATTCTGAGCTTGTTGTTACTATTATGATGATGATGGGCAGCAGTAGGAATCAGTGATGGGATGACCTAGTGCAGGTCATCGTCGAACTACTACTGCCCTTTGTTGTCTCTGTGCTTGGTCTGATTTACTATCTGTGATTTCTCTCTACCGTAAGGGAGTTCTCTTTGTATAGATCGCGAAGTGAATCCGAGTATGTAGTTGTGTTGTTAAGTGAATAATGCTGGTGGTGTTTCATTAGGAGTGTTAGATGATTGAATACGACAACAGTGAGAGTCCAATACGGCTGATACTCAAGTGGACCGGATCGCCTTACTCAGGGGTAGTAGTAGTAGTAGGGTGTCTCGGGGATATGTACATGGTCACCTCTGCATGTTGATGATAATGACCAAGGATGATTATTGTTGTTGGTTTTGTGTGTATTCCTAGTAACAGTCGTATTCAAGACTCTGTATAGTAGCGAGGAAACTGCCCAGCTCAGCTGAGGAAATCGAAAATATAGTGAAGATTAGCTCTGTCATCCGGTGTTAGTGTGTGTCGTGAAAGTCAACAGGGTCAAAATATGTATCGTGGGTGTTTGTCGTTGCCCTTTCGTACTATAGTAGTGTTTCGTAGACGAGGAAAATCGGTTTCGGATTTATTTCCGAACCGGGATAACACTTTTGGCTTGGAGCGCTTGCCTTAGTTATCAGGGTGATCGACAGTTTCTGAGCTAGGAATAAAGTGCTTCCATGATAATCTCCAATGTTCGTCTTAAAGAGTTTCGGAGAGTTCTCGTAATCGAGATTCTAGATGAATACTCGGTATTTTGGTATAACACATTGATGGAGTTTTGGGAGAATCTTATCGCACGGTTGGGTTGTGTATGCAGCCGTCCTCTGGTTTGATCAGATTGTAATATATTGTGTTATTGCCTGTGTAATCGCAGCATTATTCGTCTATATTGATTTTCTTAATGAACACTTGATTTTGGAGAAGCCTTTCGCTTTACAGGTAGGGCTCATAGGGTTACGTGTTGTATTGTGAGGTATGTTGACAGATTTACGGTACTATTTTGGGGTACATGGTCGTGTTTCGGACTAATATGGCGTTGCAGAGATACTGGGAGGGACTCACCAGCTTGAGGCAAATGACGGGGAAATGGAGCGATGCGTTTTCCTTGGTAGTATTGGGTGATGTCCTTGGGAGAGCTCCTTATAGATCTCAGTGAGAACCTATTAATGCATCACGTTTAGGATTTGCATCGCCGGAAAGTCGTGTGGAAAATTCACTCAGCTCACTGGAGCTAGATTGATTTGCATTGCATTTGCATTGTATTGGTATTAATTTTTATTGTTGGTGTATGAAGTGGAAAGATACACTACGATCGATGTAGGGGTGTACAATGGAGAATAGGTATAAGTATATTTGTATATGTTGGTCTATAAGCATCATATATTATAAATATCGATAGTATAATAATGGGAATATGTCGAATAGTGGAGTTTCACCCGTAATGTTATATGAAAAACACTAGCGGAAAAACTTTTTTCTTTTCCACTTGGCGAATAGCGGGTAAACTCTAGTGTAATACTATATTGAATTTGGAAAATATAATTTTTCATTGACATACTGCTCTTTACAATGGAGTTGCACTCGTTTTACGGTGAGACGTGTATGTCTTCGCGATCGATAACACAATTGTTTTCCACGAAGTGAATTATGAAATATGTTTTTCACTAGTGTTTTGTTTTTTCGTATAACGGGTGAAACTCTAATATTAAAAGGTTTATATCCATTTAGTAGCGGTTTAAGCGGGTCTCACCCGTTTTACGTGAAGTGGCGTACATAAAAAATTCGAAAAACACGATTGAAAATACTTGACGAACTACACCGGACAAATCAGCCCGTATCGGTGTTGTTCAATGCTTATGCGTT
>NW_003213014.1:94736-97630 GCF_000006405.1 Perkinsus marinus ATCC 50983
GTACTACTCCACATAGCCTGGGTTATGAGTGGGATCTGCGCACATCCACTGTCTCAGTGCCGTCCGATAAGCGTCAGCGGTTACTGGAACAGCTCAGTCAAACCCTACACCCTGTCTCTGCCATTCCCACGAGCTTACTTGATAAACTGATTGGTAGACTGACATGGTTAACTCAGATCCTACCACGGCTGCGACCTCAACTTAGCCCATTATATGCTATTCAAGCGTCCGCTAGAAAATATAGTCTACGGCACTGTCGACTTGGTCGAGCTGCACGAACAGCGGTGGAGTTGTTCATCGACATTCTCTCACGGCCAACCCTCACTAATACCACGGCTTCTCAGCTACTAGGATGGGAACTTCCCGTTGGCCATGGTGCAACTGTTGTTGTGTCAGATGCTTCCCTTCATGGTCTAGGAGGCGTTGTTTTTGACCTCGACGATTCGGGTGCCATAAGCGACCTCCAATGGTATGCTACGCAATACACCGAATTCCCTCAAGTGATTGCTCGTCTGCAATCCCTCTTCTCTATCTCGAGTGCAGACATATGTCCTTTGGAGCTTTTAGCAGCGGGGGTTGGCGTGAGTCATGCTTTGAAGCGCTCTCCAAGCTCAATAACGGTCCTGTGTGATAACACCCCCACTGTTCATGCTATCAACAACAACAGAGCAGGGTCTCACCGTCTTCGCCAGTTGCTACACTATTTTTCCACAGCTTGGCCAGTTGGGGGCTTTGTTCTTCGTGCGCATCATATCAGCGGCGATCATAATTCTCTTGCCGATTTCCTTTCCCGTACTTCTCATCGAGATCTTCGAACAGTTATGTCCCCGTTAGGTGACGAGCTTGATCTGAGTAATGATCTTCGTATGGTCTATGCTGCTCTCTCTTCCTAATGTCTTTCCCACCTTCTTTGCACGTTGACTCTTCCTCTTCATATTGAGAAGGTGATTGATGGTTTGTGACGTACAGTTTAACACTATTTCTCCTCCTACTTTACTCCCTAAGTAATGACTCCAGCTATTCTGCCGTCGGTGGCACGAGAGTTCCGTAGCGGACGCGAGCTGCCTGTCTCCCGAATCAAGCCTGCTCTACGAGTGTCACCGTTCGACCGCCCGGCGCCTTCCTCGTGGCCGATGCGCTCATCTCCTGCTGCGCTACTACCACGTCGTGCTCTCAGTCTACCTTCTACGTCTTCTACGCTCACCTCGGGCGGCGCCGGTTTGGCTGATAAGCGGTCGAGGGGGCTACAGCCTCGATCTGCATTGCCGATTGTGAGTCCTGAGGACATCGGTGAGCATCTAGACAATGCTAGGGCTGTGACCACCAACTCGGCACGTGCTTCTTGCATAGCAAGATACTCTGAATTATGTACGCTCATGGGGATAGTTGCCTTTCCAGTCTCGGCCACGTCGCTGGTGATGTACCTCGTCAGTCTCACGAAGAAGAATTTGAGGTACAGTACAGTGACCTCTTATCTAAGTACCATCCGCACGGAAGGACGTCTATACGAGGTCACATCTCTCTCAGTAGCGGAGGAGGAACAAGTCCGCCTAGCGCTGCAGGCTGCCAAGCGTATGCTCAAGGGCAGTGACACTAAACGAACCGTTACTTTGTCCCTCGAACAGATATCTCTCTTACTCAAGCTTGTTCCGCCTTCCGGAAGGGAAGATACGCGGATAGCCTTCTTAACGGGTACTTTCGCCCTTCTTCGGCTGAGGGAGGTCGCTTCTCTCACCCCTGCAGACATTCACATTGGTCACCAGGCTCGTTATCTGCTGCTACACGTACGGTCGTCCAAAACCGACCAAGCTGGTACCGGAGCCGTCGTCGTCCTCGGCTGTTCGCAAGGTCTCAGTTGTCACGACGTCTGTTCGGATGAACTCTGCGCCATGCATCAACTTTACCGACTACTGCAGAGGGGACCGCAGAGACATCACAGTCCTACGGTCTTCGGATTGACGTATAACCAACTGTCAACCGACATCAAATTTTTGGTGAGTGCTGTCTTCCAGAATGTGAACCCGGACGTCGAGGTGGGCAGAAAAACCTCTCATAGTATGCGGAGGACTGGCGTGGGTCTACTCGCTGATGCAGGGGTGCCTTTGCCTGTGATAGCCGAGTACGGGCGGTGGAAGGACACGTCGGTCGTAGAGAAGGTTTACATGAGGGACCACACACAGCGAACCCTGAGAGAACTCAAGTTCGCTCAACTCATGTCAGGCCATACTCATACTAAGCCGAGCTGGTCTTCTCAGACCACACTATCGGAACCATTTTCACCGGAGCTCACTGTTCTGTCCTTGCAAACGGTCGCTCAGGCAGTCAACGACAACACGCCGAAAACGACGTCTCTAGGCGGTACTCAGACGAGCGGCCTAGCTCACAGATCGTCGACTGGAGGCGGCGGGGCGACTAGTTATCCTGCACAGGGTCCAGAGACTGAAGTGGCTGTAGAAGGGCAGACGGCAGACGTAAGCACATCTGCAATAGATGTGAAGTTCGACTGGTAGGAGAAGAAAGGTTTCAGCCTCGACTAAGAGACCTGATCTTATTATTTGTGACTTGTTGCCTGTTTCTGATGACTTGATGGCTATGAGCTTTGGGTTCGCTCAGTAAACTCGCAAACGACGAATCAGATAGTCTCTCGTCTAACTACAACGTACAGCTACAGGGAGAGCTGACTCAGGGTGACGGGAGCAACTCACGTGACCGAGGAACGGGACGAGGATAGGAGGTAGGATGCGGAGGTCGCCCAAAGGAGGTGTCGACTGGACTCCAGGCACTGGAGGACACCACCTAGGCGAACCTCCTCCTCCTAGTGGACAAGATGGTCAACTGCAGCGTGCTGCTTGCACCTCAGTAATGACCAACTCGTCCACCCTCTCCCATTCCTC
>NW_003213014.1:97730-125445 GCF_000006405.1 Perkinsus marinus ATCC 50983
TTCATCGTGGAAGGATTGGTGGCTATCTGTTGTGAGAAAAACGGTGTATCGCGAAATTGATTTCGGTTTGAAAAAATTAATTTTCTGCGAAATTGGTTGAAAGAAAATATGTGATATTTACGAAAAGTTTTTGTTGAAAAATATATAGTAGTGATACTAGCATCTCCCGTGTGTCCAAGCGGTAGTATTGGTATATGTGTGGCGAAATAGGGTATGTTGTTTTCTGCCGTTTTTTCCGGATTTTTCATGCGCCATATTAGATCTGCAAGGACCAGAGTTGATATGACGAGCACATATACTCTATCGTTGGAGTTCCACCCGTTTGACGGGAAATGGTGTAATACTTTATGTAGGGTATTGGACGTATATGTTTCCGCGACCGCCGATAACACAATTGTTTTCCGCGAAGTAAGTTGTGAAATATGTTTTTCACTAGTGTTTTTAATATCACTAGGGTGAAAAATCATTGGAGTTTCACCACCCTAGTGATATGAGAAACACTGGTGAAAAACATATTTCACGACTACTGCATATCACCGCGAATTGCGCGTTTTTTCACCGAGTTTTACGCCACTTCACGTAAAACGGGTTGTGAAACTCCATTGTATGCATGCTGTTGACAGGTATAGAGAACCGAAGAGGAGACAAGCTATGGCGAGCTCACCAGAAGGGTACTTATTCCTGGCGTCGCTGATATGTATGTAATTTCCTCAGAAACAACAGTGTCGTGGAGGGGGAGGATGAGGAATGTTATTTTGAAGTAGGTATTTTTGAGTTTGTTAAATTTTTGCATATTATGTGAGAGTGTAAGACTTGGGGAAAGCAGTAGTTGATCCGGATAGCAGTTTTATAGTATCGGAGAATGTGCATGTTGTTGATGACAATAAGTAAAATTGGAAGAAAATTTTCGTTCGTTGAAATGTATTGAATATTGGAGTTTCACCGTAGTGATATGAAAAACAGTAGTGAAAGATTTATTTCACGACTACTCTATAGCGCCAACATCGGGGTTTTCATAGAATATTACGCCACTTCACGTAAAACGGATGAAACTCCATTGTACCAGAATCTATACACCAACAAACATATGTTGTGTATGATTGGTTTCCTCAGCTGAGCTCGCAAGTTTCCTTGTTATGTTATGAAAATTTACACACGATTTAGAGTAGAAGTATGCAAAACGAAACATAATTTTCCAAAATCTCGAATTTCTCATATTGTCACCACCAACACACATGTAGTTGACCATGTGCATATTCCCTTCACTGTTTTGTAAACTTCTACCTTATTTGGTGTGTCTTTGATTGTATAGTGAGGAAACTTCCGAGCTGATGGAAACCAGATATATATTCCAACAGTGTAGAAATATATGTACGGACGTGAGCTGAAAACATTTCTTATAAAAGAAAAGGTGGACGACTAGATGGATTCTCGTGAAGTGTGGGGGGAAAATATGTGCGTGGTCAACTACATGTGTTGGGGAGAATATGGTAATTCTGAGGAAATTTTTGGAAAGTAGTAAGTAGTGAGCGACGCGTAAGACATGTGGGGTGATTTGTCCGGTGTAATTCGGCAAGTATTTTCAATTCATTTTATATCTCGTTTTTTTACATGGAGTATCACGTCACTTCACGTAAAATGGGTGAAACTATACAGTTGTCGTGCCTTAGTGCTGCTTGCCAGGTTATAGGGAATCTGTCTGCCCATGAGAGAGCGACACTTCAGAGTGGTGATGATATATTACTCGTGTGTCAATGGATAACTGAGGGAATCGCAATGGCGACTACAGGGAATCCCCCATTGATTAATATACCGCCTCCTGTACTCAGCAGAGTTTTCCAAGAAATATCTACGGGCATGCTGGGTTTCAATCAGGTCGTTTTGGGAAGGGAATTTTCCGAAAATTCTGAGTTTGTTTTTTCTATTTCAGTCGTGGAAAATCGCGATGGTACCATTCCCGTTCGCGTTCGCTCAGATGATGTCGTTGTTGATATTGGGGATAGTGTTTTTGATGCCTATGGAGATCAGCTATTCGCTGGATAGATGGTATTTTAATTGATAATGTGTCGGTAGCATAAACTATGTTCAGGGCACCTGCTATGCTGTTTGCAACACTATGTGTGGTGGGATTCACTGGGCTCAACAGAATATGTGTTGAATTGGAGGAGCCGTTTGGTGACGATCCGAACGATATACCAATACAGCAAATACAAAGGAAATTCGTAAGTTTTGTTGTATTGTTGGGTGCATGGGGTCTGCTGCTAGCAGCAAGATGTGTTCGGTATTGATGATACCGTAATGATGATTGGTAGTATCACTATTAGTGTGGTAAAATTTGCACATGATAAACCACAAGTGTTGGTGACAATATCTAAACTCTGGGAAAATTTTGGAGAGTTTCTGTTAGTTTCTGTCCACTTTTCGTATTTTTTCATCGATTCGTATATGAACTCCTATGATTAGTGAGGAAACTATTGAGCTCATCAGCTGAAGAAAACGAGTACATATTTTTCAGCACTGATTACTATAATGCTTATTTAATTCGTAATAATAGAAGGATTGGTAGTGGAAAGGAAATACCCGAAAACTTTGTTCATTGGTGTTCATGTTGAAATGACAACGAATGTTCGGGCTGGGAGAATATCCGATTCGGCAAACGGATGAATTAGTGTTGGAATTTGCGTTAGATTTCCTCAGCTGAGATGAGGAGTTTCCTCACGAAATTTACACACGAATTCAGGTAGAAGTGTACAGAAATCAATAAAACTTTCACGAAAATTCCTCAGAATTCCCATGTTATCACCAGAAATGACCATGTACGTATTTTCCCGCGAAAAATCATGTTCCCCTCGGGAAGCCGACGAGAATAATCTCACATTTCCTGACCCCCTATAGTGAGATGAATTGAATTATATATACTATCGAGCACATGAAATTTGGACACTTTCTCTTTCCCATAAGCTGCCCGTGAATTTAATGCTCTCTTAGTTTATCATGTGATATTCGTGTGGTGGCTAGGTCCACCGGCTAGAGGAGATCGTGATGGGCTCGGAGCCTGGCAATTCGGGAGCGGTGGGGTTGATGATAGTCTGTGCTCGATTTGAGATTTCGGGCAGCCGAGTTTGCCGCTGTTTATGAGGGGACGAGAAGCTGAGGTGGAAGGTGTTGGTGGAGACCAGCAGCAGAAGAAGAGTGGGGTTGTTCTGGCGGTTAATAAGTAAATTACGGTAGAATTGACAGGAGCGGGGATCGAACCTGCGTGGGTTAGGCTACTCCAGGATATGTATGAGGATGATGCATTCCACTTGCCGTCTTGGGTTGACGAAGATGACCTTCTTGTATACTGTCGGCAGGCTGCTGCTCAATCAACGCGATTTGAGTGCATCAGTGGTCGACCGCTAGAGGATCCTGATTGTGAATTAGTAGTGGAATCATGAGCCTCTTCGGGTCGGACAAGTGTTTTAGGTTGTTCTACGATTCATAGAGGAGTCGCTGAATGAGGTGGTGTATGACGGGCCTAATCTGTATCTTGTGTGCTGAACCTTTGGATACCGTCTCAGGCTGGCAAAGCGGTTTATGGTGGGGCGGAAATAGCGGAAAATAAAGAGCGAAACGAGCGGAGCGATGCAGATTCGGAAGTATCCTTTCTGGTTGAGATATTCATCACGGCTGTTGACAGATAAAATCGGACACCCCTGGACACATCAAACACCGTGGTAGAGGACGCGGTAGGAGGAATAGATCTGCTCCCTTATCGAGAGTACGAGGCGTAATGGGTTTTGTTGTAATGATAATTCAGAATGAGCGTATGAAGATTAGAGCTGAGCTTGGGGACAAAGAAAAACGAGTGGATGAGCTCGTTAGAGGGCTTAAGGATGTTATAGCTGAGATATATACCCTACGAGCAGCCTCGGTACCCCCACGCAGAAGGGGGAGGAGAAGGCGGAGCAGTGCTGCTGGGTGCGGTTTGTAAGGGTTGGTATTGGCGTATTGAGAGAGTGAAATTACGGTAACATAAACATTATAGCAATGTGATATGATATAGTCAT
This sequence comes from Perkinsus marinus ATCC 50983, assembly GCF_000006405.1. Classification (NCBI taxonomy): domain Eukaryota; phylum Perkinsozoa; order Perkinsida; family Perkinsidae; genus Perkinsus; species Perkinsus marinus. The sequence continues at coordinate 101,780 of NW_003213014.1, forward strand.
GCATAATAGCGAGGTTATGTAATAGAAACGGTAGGAAGTGTTTTGGAGCCGTTTGATAATATGGGATAAAATTTCCGGCACTTTCCTCGGCTCAGTAGAGTGATGTGATGCAACACTTTGGGCTGGATTACTACTGGGTGGCATTGAAGGATGAGATAATTAGAAGAAATCAATAGAGAGAAAATGCGCATGCCCTGATAATCGATTATGAGATGAAGGATATTCAGAGAAAAATTGCATAAACAGTCGCATTTACGTGATCATAGTGGACATAGCAGATCACGCAGCGGGACGGAGAGGAACTCTGATGGAGCTGAGCAAGGACCGGGTCCGTCGACAGCAGCTACTCTTGATGGAATGCTGAACGCATCGGAGCAGTTTGGGAGGGTTGTTGATTGCAATAGGAGTGGTATGGTATTTGAATCTGCTATTTGATACATAGCATTGGTGTGATGATTTTATAGAAGTGTGGTATCACATGATGGAGGTGCAGGGGAGTGTCGCATTGGTATGGTGTTGTTGGGTTATGAAGCAGAAGAGTATGCACATGGTCAGCTACATGTGTTAAATTAAGAGGTGGTGGTTTTTATATAATTTAATAAGTCGTATGTAAATAAGAAAAGTATATACCAACGCTGGTGTAGGGAAATAGAGGTTGATATAAAAATGGAGGAGAACGAGTTGTTATACGTAAGTTTTTCCCGAGGCACAAATTTGAAGTAGCTCATCTAGATATAGGGTTTACGGCTATCTAGGGTTTGACGAAGAGGTAGCTTAGGTGAGGGAGAACTTTATGCCCAGTTTCTGCATTACAGCAAGCGATGAATCTCTGTAGAAAAGGGATCTATTACGGTAGATGGAAGTGTTGCAGATTAGGGCGCCTAGTTGTTCCGGGAGAAAGTATACCTATTGAGTTTAACAGTTATCGATAGTATATAGAGGCTTTATGTTTATGACAGTATGAAGATTCATGTGTTGTTAAAAAGCTAGATAGGCTTGTTTGCTGATTTGTCTTGAGGAGAGGATAGACTTTCTGTAGGGGTGAGCGGTGAATGCTCGAAATATCTCTCTTTAGTCGGATGTGAAGAAGGTCTGGATAGGTGATTCTATTATGTGGTAATATATGCACATGGACGGCTACATATGCTGGTGACAACTTTAAAAAGATTACTATGTAAATTTGCTTTTTTTCTGTTAATTTTAATAGTGAAGTGAGAACGCCTGAGCTCAGCTGAGGAAACCACAGATGTGTATGTTTGCTCAGTTTTTGTCATGGCTTTGTCTTCGTCGCCGTCCTCAGCGACGGTGCCTCCACCAATACCGGACTTTTCCTCTTTAGCAAGTAAATTCGAAAAGCTTGCCGAGACGGGGGATTCGGCGGATGAGGATTCTCTCTTGAAAGCACTCAAGGTTAGTAAAATTTGAGATATGCATACCGCGATATTATGGTGGGAATCCTGGTTGGTTTCTGTACATTTCTGTGTGTAGCGGAGGAAATTCCCAAGCTCAGCTGAGGAAAAGGAATATATATTCATCTCTTTCAGGCTGGGGAGCCTCTGGACGATTTGAAGGCAAGTCTTGATGAGGAAGCGAAGCTACTACGACATGCTGTTTTAGCAGAATTCTCGGCTAAGTCAAAAAACGTAAGGTAACTTTAGTGTTGCCATTTGAGTCCTATTGCAGTTAGTCGATCTCAATAAACGAGCGCAGGAAGCGGACCTGGCCTTGAGTCGCATTGAAAAGGAATTGGATGCGTTTCAGTGCCACTTGAGGTACGTCTAGTGGAGGATGTTATGTTAGTCGGTAGAGTTAGTAGACATTTAGTCAACCATGTGAATCCATATCGTCTTGAGAACAGCGGAGCGAAGCGTTGCACGATGTGCACCATTTACCCCATGCTATGCTAGTCGGTAGAGTCAGTGAATATTGGCATAAACACGTGAATCCATACATTCCGCGCTGGGATAGTCTCGTAGTGAGAACAGCGGAGCGAAGTGTCCCACGATGTGCGTAATTTTTGTCCGTAGAATTAGTAGGCATTGGACTTAACACGTGAGGAAGACGTCTCGAAATCCTCTGATTTTATACTCGTATGATCTCATCTTGAGCGCAGCTAAGTGTTCCAAGATGGGCATTAGAAGTTGACTGCGTGGGAATATGCTGATTTCAGAGGAGTATCGGATGAGATTCGCTCCTTGCAACATAGCTCGTCTGTGATGAACGATAAACTGAACCATAGATTGTCGGTTCAGAAGGAGCTGCAGGAATACGTCAATAAGGTACGAGTGAGATGATGGTGATTGAGTCGGGATATTTGTTCAGGTTGTGGTATCACCTACTCTAGTGAAGGGAATATGTGAGGTTCCGGCTGATCAAGAGGAGTACTCAGCAGCACTTGAGGAGTTGTCGTCGAAGATTGCGGCCTTTAGAGCTGACGGAGGACGATTGAAAAGTCAAAGTAGTAAGGTGTGCTTTTTATAAGTTCATGCGTATGTATATGTGGATTTATTACATGGGAAATTCATATTTTTAAAATGGCTTATTACGCATAATATGGTTTAAGAATATACCACAATGATTTCAAGTCGTGTGCGCGCTCATTGCTCGTTTTTTAATGCCCCACAGCATTCCTTTGCTACACCAGATAAGTGTCAGTGTAGGAGTCTATCAAGAGGCCTAATCGGGTGCCTTTTGGCCTCATCAAACTTGAGTATATTCACATATAATAATCATTAGTGTTCTAGTATCACTATCATTGTAGTGTAGTTATCGATGTGAACACCTTCCCTTTATTTTTCTATGATCATGAGTGAAATAATCTATCGAATTTCGAAGGAGTTGTTATATAAAGGGCGCCCCAAATAAAAAGTGGTATTGTCGGTAACTTGCAGAATTCAACGAGTTTCTCAGTGAGAGAGACAGATAGCGAATTGGAAAGATCTTGACGAGCGCTTGTCAATGGTATATTTGAGTTCTGAATATGCTCATTTTATTTGGTCATCCTGTATGTCAGCCTGACATTATCAGGTGTGGCTGCTGCCCAAGTCTCGCCTGAGTTGGAGAAACTCAGGTTGTGTGCGAGTCAGAAGTGTAGGGATTTCCTTATAACGAAAATAGGTAGTAATTGTTCGTGTTGTTGTTGTTGTTGTTGTTGCTGTTGCTGTTGCTGCTGTTGTTGTTGTCGTTGTTGTTGTTGTTGTTGTTGTTGTTGTTGTTGTTGTTGTTGTTGTTGTTGTTGTTGTTGTTGTCGTTGTTGTTGTTGTTGTTGTTGTTGTTGTTGTCGTTGTTGTTGTTGTTGTTGTTGTTGTTGTTGTTGTTGTTGTTGTTGTTGTTGTTGTTGTTGTTGTCGTTGTTGTTGTTGTTGTTGTTGTTGTTGTCGTTGTTGTTGTTGTTGTTGTTGTTGTTGTTGTTCGTGTTGTTGTTTTTGTTGTTCGTGTTGTTGTTTTTGTTGTTCGTGTTGTTGTTTTTGTTGTTCGTGTTGTTGTTCTTGTTGTTTGCCAGGTAGATGCTTTACATCATTATCAGGTTCCTTGAGAAAACCAAAAACTAATATTCAAATTCTACAACGAAATGTGTTGGTCCATCTGAAAGGTCAGGTTGCTTTCCTCGAGCAACACTGTATTGAAGGTTTCACTCAAGTACCACTCCTCCGCCAATTCAGAGCTGCTAAGGGCTTCTCTCAGGTTCGAGACTACTATGTGACGACTATGTCTCGAGTCTATCTCAATCAGTTCCGCATGTATCTTCAATCTTTGGCTAGATGGCAGTTAGCGGCTCCGACAGGAAAAAACTTAATGTGGGGAAATATGTGGTCTCAGTTGGTCTACTACAGCTTTTGCTTTTCAGTACGGGAGGATCTGAGCAAGGTGGAAATGACGTTACGTTAGAGCGACGGCTTCAGTCGGGAATAAGCGATGCTATTGGAGGCTTTTTTGGAGCTCGGAAGCAAACTGGTACGGCTACTGGCAATGTATTTTCGTTGGCTGGCAGAGGCAAGGTAATGCTTGGATGGTATCTTTTACTCATGTAAAGATACGGAATAGGTCCGTCAGTGGACTTTTGATGGGAGGTCTTTGTACTGCTTTTCTTGGGGGGTTTCAACTCCTATACAATACAAAAGGAGTGGTTGTGCAGGTTAATGTTTTCGAAATGAATTTTGGGTTAATAATGTGAGCTGCTTGTGAATAGTTCTCAGTGGACTCACATTGTTATCACTCGCATACGAGTTTCATATGCTTTACTCTAGTGGAAAATACATGGTTTCTATTCAATTTCGAGAATATTGGAATTAAATAGGAACATTTATTTCCAGTACGGCTTGGTTCAGAATGTAGATCCTATCATTCGCCACAGTTTTGACCAGTCGCGACTTCTGTTAAGAGTTCCCTCAGGTGATATCCGAGCTGGATGAGGACCCTATAGTGGCACATGCGGCCATAGCACAAGCTCAACGGGAGAATGTCCCGCCTCCAATGTACGTGTCGAGTAGGTTGTAATAGAGGAGAATAATAATGATAAATGAAGTCTAGTGAAATTTTGATATTAATGAACCGTTAGTGAAGGCTATTGAAAACGATTGTCAATATGGCTTTAGTGAACTTCACTAGGTGAAGGCTATTGAAAACGATTGTCAATATGGCTTTAGTGGACTTCACTAGGTGAAGGCTATTGAAAACGATTGTCAATATGGCTTTAGTGGACTTCACTAGGTGAAGGCTATTGAAAACGATTGTCAATATGGCTTTAGTGGACTTCACTAGGTGAAGGCTATTGAAAACGATTGTCAATATGGCTTTAGTGGACTTCACTAGGTGAAGGCTATTGAAAACGATTGTCAATATGGCTTTAGTGGACTTCACTAGGTGAAGGCTATTGAAAACGATTGTCAATATGGCTTTAGTGGACTTCACTAGGTGAAGGCTATTGAAAACGATTGTCAATATGGCTTTAGTGGACTTCACTAGGTGAAGGCTATTGAAAACGATTGTCAATATGGCTTTAGTGGACTTCACTAGGTGAAGGCTATTGAAATTTTATATTTGATAAGTTTCGAATGGAGAGTTCAGCACTATTGTCATGCTCAGGTACTACGCTGAAGAGATATTCCGTTCTCACCAACGTTTACTATGCGATACATGTACATCTGAGTATCTATTCATATGCGACTTCTTCAACTGTCATGATTCACCAGTAATCACCCTGCTGACGCTGAGATAGTAGTCTAAAGTATCTATCAGGTTGAAGCTGGTAGGATATATGAAGCGGTACTTGGCAGAACTCTGTCGTGGTTTATGGATTCTATGCAGAAGTTTGTGAATAGCTCTTGGGACTCTATAGGAATGCTTTTAATGCTCCGAGTAGTTGATCATTGCCAAGGCCAGATGAACCGTAGACGCCTTACCTGTATGGACAGCTACCTTTCTAATATGCATGCTTTGCTCTGGGCTAGGTTGACTGAAGTAGGGCTATGCTGAAGTCTAGATGTTGTAAAGTTCATTTGGTAGGTCCTTCGTACGAATATTCTGAGCCTTCGGGCAATTGCATCTTCAACAGCGGAGCATACAGAACCTCCGTTGGCTTCTGCTAAGCCGCATGTAATTTCAAGACGATACGCTGAGATGACAGTTAGCTTGTACGCTGGAAGGCTCTTGTATCGTTTGACGTGCTCTCATGTAGATACACGTGTTTAAAAGACTGGCCTCAAATACAGGAGGCTATGACAGATATACTATGGCAACTCCATACAGCCTTTCGCTCGGCGTTAGTAGCTTTATCGAGACAACTTCCTCCTCAGAAAGGCCATGTATTCATCATCAACAACGCCGACTTGATATTGACGATTTTGCATGGGGGAGGGGATGTTGGTAGTAGCTCATCAGGAGCAGTGCCGGTTGAGGTGTATAAGCCTATAGAGGACCTGCTGAGGAAGGACGTTGCTGCATTCGTGGACAGCGAGCTGAGCATGCATTTTGGTGGACTGGTGAAGTTTGTGACGGCGGTCGAAGAAGGCAAGAATGAGTCGAGTGGCGACTTGAAGGAAATGGAGCGCTTGGCGAGACACTTTACTGCGAACTGGAAAAGTAACGCTCAGTTGATGCAGAAAACTGTGATGGAAAGTTTTACTAATTTCAATAACGGTATGGATGTGTTGAAGCAGGCTATGACACAGTTGTTGCTACACTACACAAAGTTCCAGAAAATAATCGCGAAATCATACGGCTCACAGGAGCAGCCTGACTGGGTTAGAACGATGGTGCCTAATGCGACTATACTGGCTGAGATAAAGAAATATTCGAAACTGTTCTGAGAGTATTGTATAATTTTGCTGATGACCTGGACTTGTGTTAGGCATAAATTGATAACATTGCTTGTCGTATCGTTCGGTCGTTGTCACAACAATGTTGTGGGCATTGGATAGATCTTATCATCCTCGTCGGTGTCATGAAAGGTCGTTAGTCGGTTATAGCAGTCTGGGCTGTGCATAATTTCTGTGGGCATTCAGGGGAGGCGGATGATGGAGAGGGAGAGAAATTTACGGGAATCAATTTCTTGTTGAATAAACACTGCATCAGCATTTGGGAAATATCCCTAAATTAATGACCCTAGTGGACATTCGAAATGTTACCACGGTAAGTTTCGCGCTTTCTATTGAGTCGTGAGTGACGGCTCTGAATATTCTTTCCTTAGTGCTATCCATAGTGAAAACTCTGTGGTTTTTTACCTCCACTTCCGGCCTTTCTGTTCGATCTATGGCCTCAGTCATAGTAGCCTGGTGATTGAGGATGATAGCAACTAATTCAGGAGCTACGTCAGGGTTGTTTTGTATGATCCAATTCATTCCCTTATTGCTTCTGGCTCTCCGACAACTCTTTTGCGTTCGTTCGAGTCGACCAGGCCGATCGAACTGCTTTTGCTCACCTTTCAGTTTTCTTCACCATACAACATAATCATTCCTGGTCATTCATGCTGCAAAACTGCAATAATGACTCATTAACACTCGTGAGCTTTCCGTTCTCTATTCCCGGCCTAGGCAAGGGGCCAATGGTGTTCAAGGGCCGCTCACAGTGTGGGTTCTATTCATGATTCCACACACAAAGGGGGATGTTCGACTCGCCGAGGTGCATCAGAGATTATGTCATCATTTATAGAAACAGTATCAGACATAGTATCATCACGGAGGAGGGGATCGTCATGAACATAGTTACCGATAGTTTCGTCGATTGACATATACAATTGTCGGGCCTGCTTCGACAACTTGTATGGGTCAATCAAGCATTTCGATACGGACCTGAGTAACACACTCACGATAGTGCTAGCGTCTATTATCCGGGACTCGGGACGCTGATTTTATTTACTCTCTGGCGTTCAAAGGCTTCGTGGTGGTGGAGCGAGTCATTTGTTGACTGAAAATGCTAATTGAACTCGTAGTGTTAATCGCCCAAACACATAATCTATGGCTGCGACACTCCCCGTTTGGTCACAATTGACCTATTTGATCATCTCTGTGATCGCCCTCGTCTGCGTGGCTTTTGCTACCTTGTTGCCCAAGTCCATGCCCAGCTTCTTTTATCGGCCCTACGGATATGCTTTCCCTAGTTGTGCAATCGCCTTGACCTTCATAGTTATCATCTTGGTGTTGCTGCTCCCGACGATCGTTCAGCTCGTAACAAGTCCTTATGAAGACGCCCTTGACTCGTTCTGTGTTATCCTCGGCCGCCTTTCATTGTGGGCTATGAGCATCTCACTCATATTCTCATTGAGGTCGATAACAGGTCTGTTGAAAGTTGGCTTCGAGAGGATGATAGTGCTCCACGGTGTTCTTGGTATTTTCGGTTTGTTAACGGGCATTGTCCATGGTATACTTGCATTTTTTCACGAGAGTTCGCTATCAAGGATGTTCGCCCAAAGTGGCATCCAAGCAGTCACCGGTTGCGGTGTTTTACTCCTTTCGTTCATCTTTGCTAGTGTCTATCGTTGGCTACCACACGGTTATCGGCTCTTCCGTTTGACCCACTGGATGGTATATGTTGCGGTAGCTCTTCTGGCATATCACGCGTACCTTCGGGAGGGTCGCTTCTCTGAGCATTACTCGCCTTCCGCTAAAGCGCATTCGATTTTCTTCATTACCTGCATATGCCTCAGCTTCGTCGAGCGCTTGATGGAACTATATTCGTCGCTCAGACAGTTGTACGATACCTTTAAATCGGTGAACAGAGGCAAATATGGCCTGAAACCTCTACCGTGCTGTTCCAGAATTGAGTCTATTCACCCCCTTACAGATGGTGATGAGGATATGCCCAAGGCTTGCCAGTTGACTATCCGATGCCCTTTGAAACCTCTACCTGGTCAGTGGGTCTCGCTCTCCTTCCCAGGGATGGATATAATTGGACACCCCTATTCAGTTCTGCCTCCATTGCCCGGCACCGATAATGAGCAACGATTCCTAATCTCCGGGAAAGGATTCATCGCTCAAAAGCTGCTCAACACCTCCCCAGAGAGGTTGAAAGGAGAGCCCGTGCTAGTCCACGGACCCTACGGTGCTAGTGAATTACCTCGACAGATCTGCTCAAGCGGAGAGTATGCTGCATTCGTCTGTGGTGGTGCTGGTGTCGTCCCCGTTGCCTCTATCATTCAGGGGCTACGTCTACCCATCCAGCGCTCGGGAATCTCTCTTCTATGGCACTTTTATAACATCGATTTCCTCGGGGTCATCTTACCTTCCATTGGAGAAGTAGGCCATAGACGGCTCCTCTATTCTGGGAACGAGGAAAAGATTTCGCACCCTTTACTGGCGGACGCTGAAGACGGCAAGTGGGCGGACAGCACCTCCGGCGATCTAAGCCCTACTAGTTGCTATCTAACTCCCGAACTGACTTTACTTGATCATCATTCGACGCCGGGAACTGACGAGCTCGAGGATTTTGTGGCAACGGCCTCCGCTCGAGCAATTAAAGCTGGAGCGAGCCGCATTAACTTCTTCTTATGTGGGCCACATGCTCTTATCAAGCTGGCCCTTAGGACTATCAACTGTTCGAAACTACCGTCTGGGCTGTCCTTGGGCTCGATCAGAAGAGAAAATTTCTGTTTGCTTCCATGGTGAGCTCCGTCATTTTATGCTATTGTGGTTACCATTTTCGGTGTGGGAGAATATGCACGTAGTCAACTACATATGTAGGTGACATTTGTGGAAATTTCAAGGAATTCCCATTGGCTTCTGTACGCTCCCACCCGAATTCGTATGTAAACTTCTATAATTGGTGAGGAAACTTCTGGATTCGGCTGAGGAACGCGATCATTCATTCCAAGACTGAACCTTTTTTGTCAATTCTTCCACACTTCGCACGTTTCAGACATGCTTTCCTACTGTCTTCACTTGCTTATCTTCATAACTTTGCTCGGTATCGAAGATAACCGTCTTTACAACGTTAGGAGAACGATAGTGAGTTGCGTAACTGTTTACCTCGAGTCATTGGCTATAGTATCCTTAGTGGATTCCAAGGGCTCAAATTCTGCTCCCGGATCTCTTTCTGCAACCAAGACTATCTATTTGTTTGCACGTATTACATTGAGGCGGGGTATCCTATGCTGAAACACATAGTTGAGTTAGTCTCCTCTCACCCGATCCGCCCACCTCGATTCTCCTTGGTGTTACGACGTCAGTGCTTTACTCGACAAAGCGTGGCTGACAGCCGCGCTTGCGTGCGTGCGTGCTGAATTATTCTGGCTTGACTATGGAGCGTAGGAGGCTATCGGATAGATCAAACGACTCCTCTAAATGCCGAGGTGTGGGCAAATCGGAAAACTCGATTATACGAACAGCTCGAAAAGATATACACGAACAACTTTAATGGCAGAAAGATGTCCTGCCCGGTCACCTAGGTCAAATTCATGGATCTAATCGATAGACGAGGACTAAGTGAGCTCCACCCCTTCGTCACGAAGGCCTATTGATACCGAACGACGGTAGTCTAACGATGTGTATTTATTAAATGTTATTTAATAAATATTATATGTATCAATAATAGTGTATTTCAAACATACCTCATGATGCGTGTACTTGGCATGACACGCTATAGGCACCTTATTACGACTATTAGTCGTCAATAACGCATCTACAGTTAGTGAGGAGCAGTGGCAAAGTCTCTCGATCCTACGTATATGGAAACATGATACAACAGGATAGACAGAAGGGACGACCGGAGACGCAACAAGAAAGAAAAACGAAGGTGTCATGACACGACAGACAACTTGCTTGTGTTAGATATCTTCAGAATTCCACCTTAGCTGAAAATATTTCATTAACGACATTAATTTAATGTCATAGGACCAAATAGTGATTCACTATTAGTGAACATTTCACGCCCGGCATGCCTGGCCCCTGCAACTATGCTCGGCGTAGTTACTCGGAGTGCCCCATATATATCAATCGATGACTTGATCACGATTTCGGGTATACTCGTCCACGTGAAGCCCTCACGTGAATAAGCTCACCGCAAAGCCGAACTGTTCTCGGTTGACTACGTTGAAAGGTCCAACTTGGAACTGAACAGGCTCTCAGAGTATTATTTGCTATATCGTCGGATCAAGCATGCCAGGATCCCTGCGCACGTTATACTCTCCAAACTGGGATTTCTTTTCCGTCTACGACTCGACAGCCTCAAGATTAGGTCCTCTCATCGTTGCTGCTGTGGCTGGAGTAATTGGAGTCAAACTGTTGAGAATCATTTTGAGGATATTCGAGCGACCAGTCTTTCCCGGACCAGGAGTGAGTGACCGGCTACTACCCAGTAGCACTTTCGACTGGTTCAAGCTAATACGGGCGACAAGAGCTATTTCGGTTCACATTCAGATGGGGTTCATCGTCCGACTCGCTTTCATGTCGGTAGAAGACCAGTTTAGAGAGATTATTGCTCTACCAGAGAAGTTCGGTCCCATCTGTTGCTTGAGGTAAGATGCCTTGACTCGGAGCCCAATTTTTCATGACCCCGATCAGAACGCCTACGTACCAAGTACTTGTTGTATCGGACATACCAACATTCCGAGACGTTATGAGGAGAAGGCCAAGCGAGTTCAGCGGAATGGACGTCGAGAACTTCACAGGCTCTAAGAATATGGTCTTGAGTGAGGGAGCTATGTGGAAGAAGCACCGGAGGATAGTATCACGTCCGCTCAATGAGCGGAACTTGAATAAATTCGTACCTATGATTATCAGTCTTGGTGAAGACCTGGTGAGATTCAACCCATTACCACCCGAAATGGTCTGTTGCGCCTATCAGGTTGGTAAACTGAAACAGGAGGCCGACAGCACTGGAGTGGTAACATGGAGGCCAGCAGATGATCTGCTGACGCTCTTTATGAGAGCAGCCGCTGCTGTCTATATGGGCGAGACAAATCCCCTGAACTCGAAATGTAGTGAGTTACTTCGAATACTTACATCGACATTTTGTGCAGATACACTATTCTCTCAACATTTCCAAGCAGAAGTTAGAGAATACATCATGGCTAGATTCGCTATAAGCCTAAAGCCTACGCGAATTTTCTATTACGACCGGCTGTTATACCGACTGCCATTCCCAGGGCCTAGAGAGGCAATACGAAGTTATTTTGGATCATTATGACTTTCATAGATTCTTCTAAATGAATCATCGTGACTTAGCCTTGTCTATAATTTATGGCCGAGATTCAGTGACTGAATGATTTATTTCAGTTCCACCGCAAATGGAGGAGTATTAACGCTACACTCGTGTACGGCATCCGTCTGACCAGGAGGCGCCACAAAGGAATTTGGATTTGCCTGCGGGTGTCTCTCAGAGTGCAGGCGGCCGGTTGGATGAAACTGAGCTCAGACATGATCTTATAATGTAGCGGTGTTCGGACCAATGTCTTAGCAATATCAATGCCACTTGACTCAAGTGACTTGAGTACGGCTCTAAGGATCGTAGATGCACGTCTCTAGGGTTTGCTCGGCAAGAGTTATCTACTAGGCGAAACTTGATTTCTGACGATCAGGTTCCTTGTTGCGGGAGGGGAAACTGTTGCTACGGTCCTCGAGCGTCTGATACACTATTTCTGTGAATATCCAGAAGTTCAGAGGAAGGCGAGGGCCGAAGTGAGTTCACTGAAGGAACTGTCAGCCAGCTCTGTCCCTGTTATGCCCTATATTGAGGCATGCTTGATGGAAACAATCATGGTACACGCAAGCTAATGGAATGGAGGTGTACATTCGATTCGCTTCAGCACAAGCCTTCCCCACCAGTGACGCTAACTAGAGCCTTAGTTGACTGCAATGTGGCGGGGAAATCTATAAGGGCTGGAACGAGGCTTATTTTCCCGACCGGAGAGATTTTAAGAAAATCGTACTCAGACGGCCATGAGTTCAGGTAGTTTTGAGACCTGATCACGTCACATCAACGCGATAATGGAGCGTGGTATAACGTGCAACAAATCCATGATATCCTATTGAGAACCATTCCACGATTTCGGCTTTCTGTCAGACCCGAACGTTGGTTGGTCCCCGACGGCCACTCCATAGACGAGAAACAGCGTGATGAATTTTTGGGCTTTGGTTTCGGACCAAGACGCTGTCCCGGGCAGCATCTTGCTGTTAGAGAGGCTGTTATTATCATTGCAATTCTGCTCCGTAATTTTGACGAGTTCTATGCGGATGCAGAAACCCACTCACCTAAATTCTCTTCACGGCTCACGATGTGTCATCAAAACTCTCCGGTGAGATTGCATTGCCGGGCAGTGTAGTTGTATGTTCGTTACATAGTTTCAGCCAGCGATCCGCATGCTTGGCCGGAGTGCACGGATTTAGTCCATGGGCTCTGCAGTGACTGGGCTCTTCGAAGCCCCGCGGAATCTGCCACTATTTTTGCCTCTCAATTTTTTCCTCCTGGTCAAGTGAAATATTCCGTTCTCATGTCAGAACGTTACTCTCGGTCATTTATTCCCAATATTTGTCACAGTTCGAAGGTCATGATCTTTTATCTATTTTGCCACTGGTACTCCGATATGAATACCATTCATAGCTGGGAGAGCGATGTTGGGTTGCCCATGAGTCGATCGTTGTTAACCATTAGGGAGCTCGAGGCAATGGCCAATGGAATCTAGAGATTCTATCTACCATCATACTCATAAAATCATCAACTAGCTTCGAGCTAAAGATCAAAGATTCCATAGTGGTGCACTCTACACAACCAAATCCTCCGGGGGACTTCCCCCTCCCTCAGAGACAGCAGTGTATAGTAAGAGCGAAATGCTCCGATACGTCAAATATCTAATGCATGTTGTTTGAGTGTGCAAGTCTCTCCAGTGCGCACTCGAGATACAACCTCACACGCTCGAATCACCAGTGATCTTGGAAACTGTAGTGTCGTAGTAAGACACAAACAGTTCGTAATCAGAACTTCTGATGTATTATGTATCTCTTGACTGAAGAGTATCAGAAACGGTGTAGATGCTACATCTTCATCACGTGAGGCCAAGGCTGACGAAAGGACGTTTTTATTGATGATAGTATCTTGTTTCGATAAGGAGCAACGCTGAACTTTAGTTGGTGATGTTAGTTGAACGAAACATCAATGGATTGCTGATGACTAAAACATGGTGCTAGCAAGCCACAGTTTCTTCTCAAGGACGTGACAAGCGTAGTGCAAAGATTATACAGCTATCCATGCATTATATGGAGCGCTTACACTTTCCATGTTGCTCATAATGGTGATCAGCCTCGAGAGAAGGGCCCTATGATATACTAGGCAGCCTAGTAATGCTAAGTCCCCCTTGGTGACTGATCGTCTAGCACACTGTACCCAACACGGCAAGTGTGGAGTATGTGAATATCCCCATTCAAGCCGCTCAAACAACCACTTCATATTATCTCACTGGCTTGTTGATCCATCCTATATCAACATGGACTCCGCTACGTTTAAGCTGTGGTTTCATGGGAAGGGCCGAACGCTAGCTAGTCATCGCATGTTCTGTCAATTCTTCCGAACTTCGCCCGTTTTAGGCATACTTTCTTACTATCTTTATTTGATCGACGTTCATAAGAATAGAAATAGCAAGTCATTGGCTCATCATAATACTCTTAGTGAGTTACACAGATTTGAATTCTGTTCCCTGATCTCTTTCACTTCTGCGACCAAGACCATCTGTTTGGTTACAAATATCACGGTGAGGTAGGGTATCCCGCGCTACAATATGCAGTGAAGTTAGGATACCAGTTGTGTCCCATTGGGGGGATTGCCTACCACCTGCAAACCTTAACCAATCTGACGGACTTTGTCACCACTGGGAGTTTGTTCCATGATGGATCAATCGATTGGTTTCCATGCTCTCATACCATCATACCATTCCCTCTCTAATTCAATTTACGAAGCTGTACAGGTTGAGGTATCTTTCTGAGCGAGTACTACACGCAAGGCTGTTGTTCAGATGACACCGTTAGATATCATTCAATTGGCCCGAGCTCATAGATCGGCCATATGACATGCAGAACGGTTTAGACAAATATGACATATGCAACACATTGTCAGCACTAGTCATTTGCCTGCCACCTCCTATACTCTTCTCAAACCTCCACAACTCCCTCCCACGATGAGGCCAGGGAAGGGAGTTCAGCTCGCTCTCCGGCAGCTGTCCATACCTGACGACCTGACACCTCCACAGCTCTTCCACGCATCATAATACGTATCGCTATTAGTTGTTGTCATTCCTTGGAAATGCCTAGGCCAAAGTGTCGGGAGGTTCGTTGCTATTGGCCTAGCCCATCGTTCAGACAATACGGGAGTCAGAGCGTTTCTGCCGGAGGCGATACCTACCGATGGAACATGAGAACATCGCACTGATCAAACTTCGCACTCAGAGGCCTCTGTGTTGTTCTTTCCGACACCACACAAGTACTACTTGCACTACTACCTAACAAGTTGAAGTGCGCTCAAAGGCCTCACGATAGGTTTGGTGGGACGTACTCCTATGATAGGACGGCTGCCGCGCCACCCACGACTTGGTGAACCGGTCAGCATCGACATCCAGCTGCTTGCGTATGGCTTGCCGAACGAACCGTGGGAACTCACTGAATGAGCGATGCGATAGGCCATGAGCAGCAACTGCTTCTACTGAGAATGCTGTAGATAGCCTATCTCTCCCCTGGTCAAGCCAGCCGCTGGTTCGAGCACTGTCGCCGCCTGATAGATCAGAGTGAGTGATGACTTGATATTACTCTAAACCAAGACCTCAGCATCGGCTATAATCGCTGGCAAGAGACCATATTCCGCATTGGAGGTACCTGCTGGTTGAACTTAGTCACGAGTTTGCACCCAATGAAGGGCTAAGACTCTCCGGAGATTCTACGGGGGGTAACGAGAAGGACTTGAAGTTGAGTGAGACCATTGCTGTTATCCGACAGTCTACCATGCCTTACTGAAGTCTTTCCGGCACTTATTTCCCGTGGCTGATGAAAACGGGTGTGGCTGATGACGAGTATGCGTGTGTCTAGCGGTACTTGTTGTACTACGAGGCGCACTTCGAAGACTCCTCCTCGACGAGATCTGTGATGACGACGAAGACGATCGATGCGTTGACAGCGCAGATGGAAGACTGGCCATACTAGGATCAACAGCAACGAAGCAAATCGTATGGATACAATAGTTCCCAAGTCGCATCTCCTAGTTTTTGGTTCATAATGTTTGACTCTGGCAATGTAAAAGTTTTTCAAAGATCTCCTCACTGCTTTCGATGAAAGGGTACGATGTAGGGTAGTTGCACGTTGGCAATACTCCCAAAGTGATTATTTGTGGGCTCTTCGAGGACGGCTCCTGGGATATCAAGCTGGGCTGAGTAGAGCTTCACCGTTTCTCGAGCAGGGTACAAGAATATGAAATAAGCCATCGCACGCGACCTTAACTATCAAGAACCATCATGGAGTAGTCGCCAATGGCGATTCGCCATCCTTCAAAACTCGTTCGAGCCCCAGAAAGTGCATTCCCTTCGTCTCATGGAACACCGTATTGACATATAATTCTTCGAGACGGTGAATATCAGTCAGCCTGCTCAGTCAGCAGTCGAGCTCTGTATATTTCCAGCTGGTGGTCTGATGCGGGGCGTGGAATTGCGCACGGTGGAGCGCTCCATAGTTCATTTTCCACATGTGACAAGCTCAATTCAGACAGGCCGGAACAAACATGGGACCCATTGCATCACCTTTAGCCATCGAATGCTGGTAGATGGCAGAGATGATGAGCATACATCTGTCATTCGGGTCGTAGGCTAGTACATAATGTGGTCAAACAATCATCTCTAACGATTAATAGTGCTTTCTCTTATCATGTATCAGCTGCGTACTCTAGCGCTACTGCTTCCCCAGCACTCAGTTGACTCAGTACTACTGCGAGGAGGACAAAAGGCAGCATGTGAGTTTATCGGTTCCTCTTACTAAGACTCCTCCCCTTGGTGAACTTGTAGACGATTCGACATGCGATTTGTGTAGGCCTTACTTGGTGACCAGCCCTCACCGCGACCAACCACCGCCACTTCCTCCAAAACTGACTACCGCTGCAGTTCATCCCTTGGCATCGTCTTAAGTAGTCCATCTCGCATGGGTCTCCAACACTTATCCTGTATGATAGGGAGCCAGTGATGTGATGCGAGGCGTTCTACTGGTCGGCTGATCAATCGGACGCGATTTATGAGATAGCCATCAAGCCTAATCCTACGAGCGGCAAAGAAGATGCCGGAGTCTATTATAGAAAACGGTCCGAGAAGTAACCATACACCTGCGATCGACTGTGATGATTCATTCTTATCAGACCGACTGGGGTTCTCGTCCACCAACAACTGGTGGAAGTGGTTCATTCGGAGTTCTGGAAAGGCTTACGGCTCGCTCAGGAACTCGGAAACATCGAAGCATACATTCTAAAACGCGTAAGGAATGGACGCTCGTATCAGACGATTCACGTCCCTTGCCAGGCTACTCAAATCTGCGGACTCCCGACTGCCTATTCTTCCCTTGAGGTCACATAGGAGAGCGCAACGTTCATCTTCTATTCAGTGTTGATTGCCGTCTGCGAATGTGACACCGTAGTTCTTATGAAAATGTATTCATAGCCTTCCCTGCTGCTGTTATACCCGATGTCCTGTAATCTCGTTGTTGTTGTTACCCTATTACCCCCATTGCGATATCTATAGTTCGAGGTGTCTAGATGGGCCTCCTCTTGAGGAGGCATGGTTTATGATGTTCGACGAGAAGACCCGAATATAGATTCTGATCGCTATGAACTATACTTAAACTACAGACTCTTTTCTGATCTATTTTGCTCCACCTACCCATTGTTGCGCTATGACCAATGGATCGGCAGAGGCTGGCGAATTGCGTCATCGTGTCTCCACTACTTTACACTAACCTTGAACTCCACGGCTAGAGAAACAAGCCCTTGTGAGCTTCCTTCACTTCTGTGAGCCTTTCGACTGTCTTTCGGTCAGTCCTAACCACCATATCGCTCTCCTACTCCTCATTCAAATACATCGACCTCGGAAACTGGTAGAAATGGAATATGCCAGCACTATCCTGTATATAGTTTTTTCATGTAGTCAAAACTCGTCGAAAATGGGGAGTATGAGAGGTACTCAACTTTGTAAAAAATTGTGTTACTATTCTCCCGATTGTTTCATCTCTCTTTGGAGCTATTGACTGCGTTCTGTCCCTAAGCTGTGATCCCCTACTCATAACTAGGTTAAGTGGTGCGAAACCTATCATTTCTCGTCATCTCCAGTCCTATGTACTGCGTTGGTTACAACTACCCTTTTCGCATCATCCTGTATGATGCAGCCCCTCGTTTGTTTCTAGAGGAGTTCGTGTCGGTCCTGTCTGTCTGCATTGAGCTATGATCACTTATTTTGAATTCTACATCGACCTCGGACTAGTTAAGGGGAAATAAAATTAGAGTTCCACAGTGTGGAAGGGAATCTCCACGGAATGGAAGTGTAATTTGGAAATCAAAATTCGTTTCTCGTAGATCGACCGAAAATTCATGGAATACAAAATCAGTTTCGTCCTATTGACTCGGTGAGGTTATTTTCTCGATGCTACCGAGTAAGTTGGACGACCGCTTGAGATTTCTCGCGCTAAGGGGGCCAGTCGCGAAGCCATAGTTTGCTGGGCGATTAGCTGAGCATGCAGATGTAACTCGTTCACAACAGCAGCAGAGTTGCCAATAATTCATGTGATAACGGTAAAGTGCCGGGGATGGTATAAATCACCATAGATAAGTGAAGTATGAAGTTTGCACGCGTCCGCTTGCACGCAAACGCAACGGTTTGGAAAACAAGCAGTAGTAAGTCGACTCGCTCTGGGTAGTCCTGGCAAGCCAGGCTGTCCTTATCTAGATTGGTCCCGCCTTATAGTATGCATTTTGCTGTAATGGTCGTGTCTTCAGTACATGTTGTCTCGGTTTTTATCATCCTTACGACCCATGCAGCGCAGTAGCGGCAGATTGCCTACTAGTAAGACCACCCTTGTGGTGGATGGCAGCCTCGATAAAGGGGATGAGTACTTCAAAACGAAGCTCACGCCCACTCAATTCAAGGTGTGTTACTCACTGCTAAGTGGCCTCTAGCAGGCTGCCGAGTCAGGTACTTCGGCAAGCTGCCACCGAGCCCCGAGGAGTAACCCTTGACAAAGGAGGATGGGATGACAACTACGCTGAGGGAACCTATTTGTGTGGGGCATGCGATACACCGCTGTAGGTCCTATGATATTATGTGGGAGAGTATGCTCATGCTCCTCAATTACCCGTGTTGATGACGAAACATAACTCTCAGAAAACTTTGTGAAATTTTCATCGGGTTCTGTCGTGTGTGGCTCTCAATAATGCCCTGAGCTCAGCTGGAAAAGCTGAATCACATTCGATTTACATATTCCTATGTTTCTCTAGTTACGATTCATCCCACAAGTTTGACTGTGGATGCGGATGGCCGGGGTATTGGACCAACATTGAGGGGGCGGTAGCTGAGCGAAGCGAGACTGATGGCTCTGGTCGAGTCGAGATCGTCTGTGCGAAGTGCGGCTCCCATCTCGGACATGTATTTCGTGGTGAAGGGATGGGGTAAGCGATGTGAATGCCTCGGGTGGCGGTAAGTTACCATCAGTTACCCGACTGACGAACGACACTGTGTGAACGGTACGAGTCTATCATTCAAGCCCCGAGGCTCGGATGAAGTCAAGCGCTCCACATACAGCGGAAGAGTGTATGAGCACTGAGTCCAAAGTGCTGAAATAGTTTTTCATACACTTCTTGTGAATTTGCTAACCCTTCCTCAAAATGGGAAGACTCGTACTGCATTTCGAGGTTGTGTTGGGAAGTGATGTGCGACTATGCTACTCGATCGAAGCTTCCCTCCATAACGAGTAATACATGGTACGTAGTCCATCTACTCAGACGCGTTGGCTTTAATGAGACTATGCGACCCAGTGACTTCTAACGTGCACGTGTTGGCATTATAAACTAGGATTAGTTCAGGCACTTATTACGATGTTGTCGATGAGGAGGACTGTGGGAGACACCTTACCAACTTGCCCCTCACGCACATGAGATGTGTGTCGATTCAAGGCCATCAACACGGCTTAGACTAGCGTCGATGCACATAAGCTTACGAGATGTTGTAATAACATGACACGAAGGAGGTGTGTGACACCGCAGCGTCACCACTGGCTGCTAGTTTCTGGGAATTCTCAAACATGATGTGAGAATTGTGACCAACCAACAATACGTGAATACCCTTCAATCAAACCCCTCCAATTCCATTTAACAACAGCACATCTTGTACACCGTCTACATCACACAAGGACTATTCCATCATATATAATGAAATCATTATGAGCCTAAAATTTATACCAGGTTTTCGCTGCCTCTGCGGCGGTATGGAAGGACTTCAAGCACTGCTGATTACAATAATCTCCTCGATTTTGTCAGCCAAGACGCAAGCCTTTCTCCATCCAGCGGACCATTTCCATCTGTAATGTTATATTCTTCCAAAGTTGTATCGACGTGGGTGTTACTCAACTACTGTACCAACACAGATCGCCGATCATCACATTAGAAACCTTTTCATCACTGCTGTTTTCATAGTATTTCGCTGTTGGATCGAACCACAGCGTCTTGTCTTTTGATAATTGAGATTTGACAACATCATTTAACTGTATAGGTCATCATCATCAGCATCAGCTGAAACGTCATCTACCAAGGTAACCATCAGCACCTCCCACCAAGTAGTTCCCGTTCCTTACTGCTGAACTGATTGTCAACATCAGGCCAGTTAATCACCACTCCCGCATCTCCAGTGGCTCCAACTTGAGTTTTATACAGAGGATCAAACTTCATACGGAAGTTATCGTATTTGGTGAGATCACTCTGATTCACCGACCGACGGGCATGAGCAAACGCCTGAGAATAATCCATCATCAACAACCTCCCAATTTCATTGTCAGAAGCCTATAATGTCCCCGGGGTGAACTTATTTTCAATTTTTCACATGGTACATTCTTCGAGCAGTTTCCCATGTGCGTGTCACCAAATTAGGAATACTCTCCCCCACCATCATCAAACCCGAGGAGGGGGCGCTATCTCTCAAAGCTACACCGTAATTGTCACCTCCTCGAAATGCTTCCGCGTGATCTCAGTTGAAGCCTGGTCGTCAGCATCGGCCATGGTGTCCTGACACAAGGAAAGTCGATCGAATACAATTCAGTATAAACCCCATAGCCAGTATTAGAATATAAGTTCGTTTTCTTCGGCCAAACTCGGAAGTTTTTTCGGCGATTGTACAAATACCTTGAAACCAGTGAGAACTTACCAAAATTCGCTATATATTAACACTAACACATGTGCATATCCCCCTGTCCCCCGTCACCACTACATCGCCATCACTAGCCTTGAGCTCCTCAGCAGCGATTGCATCCCTGATAGCCGCCTTAGCAGCACGTTGACAGAGCTCAGCCAGATCAGCTCCAGAGAAACCATCAGTCTTCTGGGCTATGAACGACAGGGGTATCTATATTATGTTACCGTAAATCGGGCACATCCTATCCATGCTGTACATTAGCCGCAACTGGGCTCTTCCTCAAAGTGGCCTCCAGGATCCCCTGTCGAGCGGGCAGGTCAGGGAGAGGGATGTAGATGAGCTGATCCAAACGGCCTGGTCGTAGCAAAGCCTCGTCCAGAAGCTCAGGTCTGTTGGTAGCTCCTATAAAGAAGACGTTCTTCTTGGCACCGACACCGTCAATCTCAGTCAGCAGTTGGTTCATAACACGGTCACCAGCACCACCAGCGTCACCTGTTGCACAAGGTCAACGGCCATCTCAGACAAGGGCAGGTCTCACCAGCGCTGCTCCCACGTGAGGTTCCAATAGAATCGAGCTCATCAAAGAACAACACACAGGGGGCCGCCGATCGGGCCTTATCGAAGACTTCACGCACATTAGCTTCACTTTCACCAAACCACATAGTCAGCAGCTCAGGTCCCTTGATCGAGATGAAGTTGGCGCTACACTCCGAGGCAACTGCTTTGGCCATCATAGTCTTACCACAGCCCGGAGGCCCGTAGAAAAGGACACCCCGGCTGGGCTGCATGCCTACAAAGACAACTCTATAGATATTTACGTCATTTAGCAGCCAGTGGTGACGCTGTGGTGTCACACACCTCATTCGTGTCATTTGTTGTCACAACCTCTCGTAAGCGTATATATATAACCATAATATATTAATTTGTTTTTCTATAGCTGTCATATAAACGGATAAAATACTACACGTAATATGAATAAATATCCAGCAATGATAATATGAGGCAATAACACCAATGGAGTCACACCCGTGTTATGAAAAACACTAGTGAAAAATATATTTCAAGACTACTGCATATCGCCGAGTTTTTCACCAAGTATTACGCCACATCACGTAAAACCAATGAAAAAAAACCATAAAATAGCAGTTAGGAGTATTACCAAACTGTTCAAACTTTTCAGGATGGTCGATCGGGTACAGTATCATTTCCTGGAGATCCCTTTTGGTATCCTCCAACCCTCCAATGTCAGACCATTTAACATTAGGCACCTACAACATGCACTCAAGAGCCGAGCCTTATCACACTAGCTCACCTCCACCACAGTTTCCCTAAGACTCGACGGGTTACAGCTCTGCATCGCCGTCATGAAGTGCTCCTGTGTCACGGCCATCGAATCCAAGATAGCCGCATCGATGTTGTCCTAAACAACAAGGTCACGATCCTTCCAAGCGCCCCCCCCCATCACATCGTCGAGGTCGATCAAATCCATCTTTTCTCGTATACACTGGAGGGCGGCCTCTGTGCAGAGCTGTGCTAAATCAGCGCCAACATACCCATGAGTGCTAGCAGCTATCTCCTCCAATCTAAACAACAGCAACAAGGTGGTGGTGGTGACCAGCAGACCCTCACAGTGTACGAGAGGCCCACCTGACATTATCGCCCAACTTCATGTTCTTAGTGTGGATCCTCAAGATTTCCATACGCCCGTTATCATCAGGAACTCCTATATCCAGTTCGCGGTCAAAACGACCAAAACGCCTCAAAGCAGGGTCGACCGAATTAGGCCTAGAAGCAAGACCAACTCAATAGCTTCTCCTCCTCGACGATTTCCAACCCACCTGTTGGTAGCGCCCAAAATGACCACCTGTCCCCTCGACTTGAGGCCATCCATCAAAGTTAATAACTGCGATACCACACGTCGTTCAACTTCTCCGTTTGTCTTGTCGCGCTTCGGGGCGATCGAGTCGATCTCATCAATGAAAATGATCGCAGGGGCGTTCTTCTCAGCCTGAAGGGAATCGTCAACAGTAGCCAACACGTGGTGACTGGTGACACCTCCTCAAAGGCCTTCCTCAAATTCGACTCCGCCTCTCCCGCCATTTTACTCATAACCTCAGGCCCGTTGATCAGAAAGAAAAACGCTCCCTAACCACAACGACCAAGTATCAACTCCAAGGAATACCCACAATGTGCCTACCGTTTCATTCGCGATGGCTCGTGCGATAAGAGTCTTGCCGCATCCTGGAGGACCGTATAGGAGCACTCCTCGAGGAGGCTTCACTCCGAGAGTCTTAAACAATTGGGGATGACGCAGGGGCAACTCGATCATCTCTCTGAACAAAATTGGCCTCAAGAGGATCGCAGTTACTTCTGATGAAAATACCGTATTTGAGCCATTTGCTTTCTGCAGCCTCCAATATCATCATAGCCAACATCGTCCAAACGCTCCTCGTCTTCACGATGGATGGGCTCCCCTTCACAGTGAATCACAGTGTCGGGCGCCACGATGCAGTACTCGCCGGGGTCAACGCCAACAACTTTGAATTCTACTGGTCGGAACCCCCCACGTACCAGGAAGTAGTCGCCTTGTCGAACGGGACGATAAGCCTCTTGGAAATAGGGCTTGAGGTATCTAAGGTTCAAGTGTGCAAGATTCAAAACAGGCCCAAATATTGACCCTACGTGTCGAAGAGGTTACCAGTGATACCCTCAATGGTATCATCAAACGGCAAGACGTGAATTCGTTTGCCATAGGGGACGTCTCCAGCCGCATAAACACCAACAATATCACCAAGGCGGACCTTTAGATTCTTACGAACGACCTGTGG